>NC_053455.1:37363206-37663206 GCF_015227805.2 Hirundo rustica
CTAAATGTCTGTTTCACTCGAGACAAGATGTCTACATACTCCAAATTTTAAATGCCTTGATATGGATTTTGGGTGGATTGAGGGCTACTATTTACCACAGATTCACAAAGTGAGACTGGTTTATTCTATAAGAGATAGAGATTCAAATGGTATTTTTTAAATGCAAGAATAACATGGCTTAGTGTGTCCCTATCTGGTGCAATGCAGTCCCTGTACATATCATATGCTGCATCTCTAATAAAAATGGATGAAAACTCTCTATTGAAAAGAGAACAATATACTCTATTATAGTTATAGAAATATGTTTGCTTCCAGAAGTTTTGCATTTTTGTTTCCTCAAAAGTTTAATAGTCTATAATAATTTCTTGCAATTACATGTTGATGCCTTTTGTTCAAAGGGTAAGTACTGTGCTGCTCTAACTGGTTCTTGGCGGGCAATTTCACACACAGCACATTCTGCTTGTAGTTGAAGTCATATATTTTTCTCTTGAATTTGTAATTCCCTATTGTAGAATAGTTAATTTACAATTTATTATTATTTTGAAAAGTAAAGTATTTTTTCTATACAGATTAGTACAATAACCTCTATATTATATAAGCAAAAAGATATACAGAAAGGTTTACATTACATATAAACATATATACTGCTATTTGTAAATAAACTTTTTTGTGATTAAATTAAAAAGTAGCATAATTTCAGGTTTATAATGCAAGTATTGTTTAAACAGAAAACATTCAGTATTTTGCTTACAATATATTTTTAGGGATAATTTAAGATGCGTAGCTTTAAAGAAAAAAAAGTTTTACAGATTTGTAGTGGGTAAGCAGCTGTTTCCACTTTGTTAGGGCACAGAAGTTCCAATTGCCACATTAATCAAAGTATTGAGACCACAAAATCCATTTCATTTAATCTCATTATTGAATAAACAGCTCTGTAGTGATGCCTATTTGTACTTGTTTCTCTAATAAAAATGCAACTGTAGCTCTCAACACAAATTAGTTTTAATTATTTAAATGATATGAATTTGTCAAACATAAATAATCTAACACCTGGTTTGCCTTCTTGTTTTCTGAAAAAATGTGTTTCATGAAAACTAGTAGAGGATGATAATGGGGAATAACAAAGGTAGGTCTATGTATTTATTCCCATTATTTTAATCTTAAAAAGGGACAAATGTGAGTTGATTACTGTCTAGAAGGGTGAAAAATAGTCTGTCTTATTGCTACACAAGGACACAACAGAATACAGCAAAGCAGAAGGATGTCTCACATACACTGGTACTATGCAACTCACTTGTCCTATGCTCATGTCTGGCAACTGGTGACAATGATTTACAGTTTAGCAATCCTTCTTCTGAATACAAAGATAATGTTACCAAGCGATAAGTGGGGTAGGTTTTAAGACAATCAAGATGCCCAGATCTGCCATAACAGTCACCAATATATGTGAAACAAAAATTCTCAGGCAAAAGAAAAGGCTGAATTTCCCTGTTTTGTCTTTGTTCTAGTAAGTTCATTTCAGGAGACCTGCCTGGCCTTACAAGAGGAGTACCTTAAGTGTCAGAAGTGTATAATATTATATATAATCCAGTTGGTAGCTAACTCTGAAAATGCAGATCCATTTGTTTTCTCCACAGGACAGTATAATTATGTTTGCTGTTTCTCGTTCATGCTACGTACTGTTTTAAAATATTTGGTATTTAAAATCCTGGATATCCTAACACACTACCCTGAAATCATTTATCATTTGGTTGAGGAAATATATAATCCACTTGTGGTTGTTGGTGGTAGCCTCATATGGCACTTCAAGCAGTGATAATTTGTATGACTTTCTGTATATTAAACAATTCTTTATTATTGATTCTGTTTGTGGTGTATTAACTGTTATCCTTTCTTGGTAAAGGAAGTGTGCTAAGCAGAGAGTTACTGTCTTAAATCAACAAGGCAATTTTAGAGTCACATGAAGCTGTTGAAACCTACCACTCAGTAGTTTGTCTGCCAGATTAATCATCTTTATTGTTCCTTCTGGAGATGTCTCTTCCTTTGTGCAAAATATTTCCAGCAGGCAGGCTTATAGTGAGAACTTATGACACTCCCAGGATATGATTATGTGACCGTCACAGTTATTATTGTGCCCTACATGTTAGTTACATAGTTCAGGGTTTCAGAACCTTTCTTTTTTTAAATGCAAATTGCAGATATTTTCTTAAGCATTTTAAATTTCATAGTGCATTTTCTCTCAATATGTTCCTATAATTATTTTGTGTTAGTAGTCCCTTCTCAGGGCTGTTAATTTAAAATTCTTATACTCAATTTTTTCATATCAGCTTGGTTTTTTAAACCATTTGCAATATTTAATTATTCTTAAATACTCAATATACGACAGGAAAGCACTGTGAGACTACTAAGTTAGTTTTGATGTCATTTGAGTTCAATTAAATGTCAACATTAAAAATAAAATCAAATAACTATGGTATGCAATACTCAAAAAGAATGAGGATTTTTTTTAGTTCTTTTTATTTTTAGAATATTTTTCATAATTTATAACTTAAAAACTGTACAAACTAAGCAAAAGCATACACAAGAAAGCAGGATGTTTTCACAGCTCTTGCTATACATCAGGGGACATTAGCTTGTCATCTAGATACCTAAATTAACATAAGTAAAATTATAGTATAATCTTTGATGTTGCATTCAATGCTGCAAAGTAGCTCAAGAAATCTTCATGTTACTGAAGATATGATGATGATAAAAACACTTTTATGTAAAAGTATCAAGATAATCGGATTTCATATTTGTCTCTGAAAAATTATGAAGTTTTATCTCAGTTTTTCAATATATTTCCCAAAATAAGTGTAGATCTTTGTTACTTAATATGAGCTCTTAGCAAAGTTTATCTATGTTGAGGACTGTGTGTGTGGGGGGGGAAGAATTAACACTAAAATTTTTACTCTAATGTATTGATAAAAAGTAAATATAACTTGAAAATCAGTTGCTTGTTTTCTCTTCTAAAAGCTTACTTGGCAATCTGTCACATTCCAGACTTTTTGAAATGTTTTAATGGCCTTACCTGGCAGCAGCTGTGCTTGGCACAATACATTATTCCTCTTTCATTACCTAGAGGATGCAACAAACATCATTGAAATATTTCAGTTTCTGTCATGCATGCTAATTTTAAATTCAGAAAAGAGATTTGAGAATTTTGAGCTTGAAAACATAAAATGTAAACAGAAGAGGGCCATCATTGAGAACCTCTTTTCACACAACAGTTGATTGTTGCTAGCCTTTGTGTCTGTTCATGTGGACATTTAATTGTTCACATATCTATAAGCCACTATAGCTCAAAGTACTAAACAATTTGCATCCAATTTGTTTAAAATTATTTCATTTGCAGTTTTCCTTCATTTGAGTTGGTGTCCTGTGATATGGTCTTCAAACTTTATAGCACACAAACACATGTAAGCATGAGCAGTTGAAGACATAAGATGCAGAGGAAAAGGTTGAAGAAGCAGTAACAATGTGTTTTTACAAAATGTCACAGGACTCCAAAAGTATATCATACAGATAGGTTTCCAAAACGAAGAAAGTATTTTACTTTTGATTATAACACTTCAAAGAACAAGTGTATTTTCACTGAATTGTTAGTCATACCTTGTCAATAAACTCAAACCTCACAGAAATTTATTCTGGTTAAAAAAAGTGTTTTCAGATGTCTTGTTATAATCAATTTGCTCTCTAAAATCCAGTTCATTTCTTCCTCCCAATCAAATTACATCACTTGCAGTACAGTGAAAAAGAGATGAAATTTTGAAACAAAGGCTGTTCCTAATCAGACTGCATTACTAACTGGGTGCCAATTTGATTGCATGTGACTAATGCATTAATTTTATCATCATTGTCGGGCATCCAGACAAGCAATGGAGTGTCACCACTAAGCATAATTTTAAGTGAGAAATTGGATTATTTTTTGCCCAACATCATGGGCCTAGTAGAGTTCCTGGCATGCATGGGCGTATATGTCTACTCTTTCACTATATGCATTTGTCTACATTATGTTCAAGCAGAAATCCTGATGAAAAACAGTAATTCCAATTTTAACTGAACACGCATATTTCTATATACAAATATATATTAAAAATATTTAATTCATGTGTTTAAGCAAACTTCAAGTGGATATAAAAAAAGGACACACTGGTGAATGAGCTGGCCAAATTTTCCCCCATGTAGGCAAGTCTATCACTTCTATCTGCAGATTTGCATGTCAGTCAATAATATTACTCACAGGCTAACCATAAAGTTCACAGAGGCTTGGTGTGGCTTGGTGCACAATCTGCTTTGAAGGTGTTAAATTGCTCTGTAGGGGTGATCAAAATGAATGTAGAAACCAGTAAAAGTTGAAGTGATGAATTCCAGCCTAAGTGAGCAACTCTCTAAATACAGTAACAAAAAAAAAAAAAAAAAAAAAAAAAAAAAAAAAAAAAAAAAAAAAAAAAAACCAAAAAAAAAACACAAACAAACAAAAAAGGTATTCTTAAGGTATTCTTATTTTCCCAGACTGAAGACTGAAGACTTAAAGGAGAAAAATCTATTACAAAAATTCTGTCAGAGGGAGCTAAGGGTCTCTAAAGTTTCCAGCTTTGCCTTTATTTGAATTCCAGTGAAATCAATTGAGATTTTTTGTTAAAGTGAAAGCCCTGGCAAGAAAGCTATGACTCCTAGGAATAGTGAGGGGTTGTTCTGTAAAATTTGAATGGTATGGTTGAATTTCAATCTACTTTCATCAATACTTAAAGTGGGGTGTGCTAGTTTGGAATTAATCAGTAATTGGAATGATTCACTATGTCAATCAATCCTGCTCAAATTCCAATGTTAATAGATGGGCATTCCTCACTAGGGTAAACTTTAAATAGACATACCAAGGATAAGACTTAAAAAGAGTTTGTTGTTTATATAGGAGGGCATGCTCCAGAAAAAGAAACATTTTCCAGAATCACACAGTACCGTAATAAATTAACAATATGATTACTAGTGCTTTTGTTAAAAGCAATAAAGTGTTACCATTTCAGTTTAGACATGTTTATCCTGAATACTGTACATATAAAAATCACCAAGCAAACTGATGATTGTTCTTCTATAAAACTCCACTTCCAGCTCTTGCAGAGATCGTCATTAAGTACTCAGCAGCAATAATGTTTTTTAATATGTCTTCTCCTACCAAGAATTTTTCCAACACTGCATTTAATATTTTCTTCCTTCAAAATAAAGAAACATTATTGTGGGTGTGCCTTAAAAATGCTTCTATACTTACGGTTAAAGCACTGAATGCATACAGCAGATGCTATCCTAATATGGCATTGTTCTGGAATGGCATCATCCTCAATTCTCTTGCCTTTAACATCAGATAAAATGATTGATCTAATTTTGTTTTTCACTTACAATATCAGTAACGGAAAAAAAGAGAAGTTATTTAATACAAAGAAGGTGAGTTTACAAGGTTGCATCATTTATAAGAATGTTTTGTAGGACAGGAAATGACCTGGTTGGTTAATATTTAGCTTTTTATTTGAAGAAATACACCTCTTTGTGTCTTTAAACTGCCTGTTCATATCCACACATTCCCAAAACACATCTGCTTGATTTCAAAGTTGGTATAATGGGATAAAGTAAAGAAAAAAAATCAAATATGCTCTCTGTTACTGAATTTTGATAGGTTTATCTATCTTACCTGATAGATGGAGCAAGCACCTAGCACAGTAAGAGCCCATAGGAAAAAAAAAAAAAAAAAAAAAAGAAAAGAAAAAAAAAAAAAAAAAAGAAAAAGAAAAGAAAAAGAAAAAGGCAGTTCATGCTTCCAGTGCAGATATATATCCATATATGTTTATAGTTTTTGTAGAGAACACTTTTCTGGACTGCACATCATTATATCAAAACCAAAATACTGTGTTCCCCCTGCACAAATATTTCATACTTAATGAATTGTAACTTTGACACAATTTTGTTTAATCAGAATTTTCCTGTCTAGCTCACTGGAAATAAGAATGCAATTTCTACAGAAGTGTTCAGAAAACTGGACTTGTCTTAGGAGGGTAAGTTAACATTCCCATATCCTTCCTTCAAGGAAGCAGCAAAGAGATAATTTTGGCTACACAGACCCCAGGTTTTGTTTAGAAATATAAGATCAGCTGTAAATAATTTTAATATCAGTGTTTCTGAAAATGATTGAATAATACTTCAATTCAAAGATGCATTACCATCTGAGAAGTCTTTTTAAAGTTGCAACATGTTTGCAACACTGATTTTACAAACGATCCTGACTCCTGAACCACTTGTTGCAGTGTATTGCTGTGTCATAACTGTGCTATTTAGGATAGAGACAGTAAAAGTCGAGCAAGTCAGTCTAAGCCCATTGTGTCTGAGAATTCATTCTATCTGCAGGAAAACAAAACAAAGGCTCTTACACTGACACAAATCCAGAAATTTATTCCTCCTTGGAGTCTTCCTCGTAATTTTTTTCCAGATGGATTAAAAGACAAGTTTCCTTGGTGCAAGATCCAAGTGTGAGGTTATGACTACACAGTGTAGGGCAGATAGGTTTTGAAAATTTATTTTACAGTACTTGAAACTGATGCCCACTTCAGCATATGCCTCTCAGCAAGCAAGCATAAACCTCACAGAAGCACAGTGTTAGAATAGGCTTAGGTTTTACAGTTGTTCTCTGATTTAGTTCAAAGGAGAACACATGCATGAAAATCTTTCTCCTACATTACCAGAGATTAGTTGGAACTCTAGCATTCATTGTGGCAAAACTGGAAGTGTTAAGGTCAAAATTCTTATTATATCACAGTCTACATAAACCTATTAATAATATCAAATATTAGGCATGAAGTTGAAATAGCTGTGGAAATGTTAAGAAAGATGAAGAAATCTGAAAATGCAAGTGTTCCATGAAAGAAGGTGTAATTCATTGCTAATAAAATGTTGGAGAATACCATCCTGGTTACACAGCAGCTCTTCATTATAACAGAGCATTTGTAGCAATTGAGCAATTTGTAAACACCATGTTTGTAAATGGTGTGGCTTAGGAAGAAAAAATATTCTGAAGAAAATAAAGTATCTCCAGGTATAAGTCCCTCCTTGAAGAATATGAAGCTATTCTCACTGTTCAAGCCAATCTCTTTCAGGTAATTTTATTATTATATAGACTCTAATGAAATGAATATTGATTGAAAGAGTCTGATAAGTTATTCAGCATAGGAAAAAAAATCTATTTTTTGGTTTCATAAGTATTGTAAGTCTCAAAAAACACTGTTCTCCATACATCCATCAGTGCCAGAGGTTAAAAAGGCCTCTGCGTAAGAGTCGGTATAATTTGGTCCTACGTGAGGAAAGCATAATAAAACTGGAAGTGTTCTCACTTTGCTTACTGGTTTTACAATAGTGCCCATATTGTATAATGTTTTCTGCCCACAGATAAGGCATTGTATGCTGGTACTTGTCTCAATGAGGTGAGTGGAATTTGCAATTCAGTGAGACTTTTTAGAGATCAAAGCAAAGGACAAAGGCATGTGTAAAGAGCCACATGAAAGAAAATATCACTGAGTGCCATATTATTCCTTCTAGGCCCTATTCCATAATCAATTTGAATAAGTTAATTGATGTAGATACAGTTCAGCCTGGCAGAGATGATAATCTTAATTAGGAAAAATGGTCACACCGCAGGGATGTAGACCACAACTGGAGGTGCACTTGAAATAAAGATCTGATGTTATCAGTTGTGGAAATTGTTTCTAGCTCCTGCATATAGGGCTCATTTATCAAAGCCCCAAATGTTCTGACAGTTCACATTGTACAAGTCACCTTTAAGGCAATACTCTGATGCCTTGTTAAGGAAATACTGTTATTCCTGCCTGTATGCTTTCCTATATAGAAAAGTCTAGAACCCAACGTGCATACCTGCCCCAAGGCTTGAGTATGTAAGATATCTTTGTCAAATGTAGCTGACTTAGAAGTATATCCCTTTTACTTAGACACCAACAGGCAGTTTTGTATGACAGACTATGACTGTTGTTTGGAGATATTAAATTTCTTTTTGAGCTTCATTCGTACTCCTTCATTTTCAATATGTAACAGTGGAAATAATTCTTTGATAACGTTGTTCTGATGACATTGTTCTGATAAACTCACCTTTCTCAAAAGGATAGTTCCTTCCTACCCACCATATTTTTACAATAGATCTATACAACCAAAATATTGCAAAGTTTTAATGATTATATGCTCAAAAATTTATCAATAGATGTCACTTGTGTGATATAACACCCATTAAAAATTTTAAAAGTCCTTACAATTTTAAGCACCTGCAATAAAGCCAGAGAATGGAAATTAAATTACTTGGCCTTTATGTAATTCTATATTCTACTCTAGAGTTTTACATATATAACTACTACCACTGTGATGGTGAAGTATGAACACTTCATCATTTCAGGTGGATTCATAGTCATGTTGTTAAAATTCTGCTTTTATCCCATTCCACCAAATGAAAAAAATAAAAAAAATCTACTCACAAGGTGGTCCTATCCAGACCTGTGATGGAGGCAGAACATTTCCACCAGGAAGTAATCACACCAGATGCAGAGAAATCAAGGAGCAAGTACAAAAGCAGAGTGAAAAATCTTATGGCTTGCTGTATTCCTAGCAGTAAGCTCCGAGACCATGATAAGACACATAATAGCATTGATGTAGCCTAAGTAATGAGTAAAACCCAGCTGATTCTCACAGAATTATTTAAAATTAATTGAAAAAAAAAAAGCATACAACCACTTCAAATAAACAAACAAACAAACAAACAAAAAAGAAAAACCACCAAAAAACCACAACAAAAAAAGCAAAGTCACATTGGTTTTGTTTCCAACTAGTATTTCTAAAATGCATTAAGAATCTTTGCTCTATAACACAACCATCAAATTTTTAATGCTTGGTAGAATAATAACTTCTTAGGAGAGAGGTGTGATGCATATTGGAGTGCAATAATGTGAAAAAAACACTTGTCTTATTTTAGAAGAATTAAGTCAGTTTTCACTTCCACTCTGCATTCAGTAATGTTATATATAATTTAGCACAAGTATATACATATATTTATTTGAAAAGCTAAAATTCTGCTACTTTCCATCATCAAAACCACGTCAACAAAATTCTTTCATTTTCCTCATCTGCTCCGTGTTCACAACGTTTTTAAATTTGTGCTTTGAAAAACTATTTTCCCATTCAGAGGAAGTCTGAGTAATTAACATATTCTAGAAAACGTGTTTCGTTTTGCTACCAGTAAGGCAGTCCTCCTACCCAATTTTTATATATAAAAGATGGCTATCAACTTTACTACCACATTATGTTCTCTGAGCCTTTTAATGCATGAGCTTGCTAACCCTGAGGCTCTATGGTCTGGAGCATGTTTCAAGGCAATAGCAGTTCCTCACTGTAAATCTGGTAACTTGCTTAAATTCTCTGCTGCATTCCCTAATGCACACTTGCTGATAACTAATTCTTTTCAGCTTAATTTTGCACGTCTCTAGATTAGCACCCTTCATGACTTCCTCAGGGAGGTTTTCCCTCAAGTCTTTTAGTCAGTCATTTTTCATGGTATCTCATCTAAATTTTCCCTGTCATATTCATTTGCCTCCTTCATATTTTATTGCTTTTTCTCTCACTGATTACTTGATAATATGAAAGAAGTTGAACATACGCTCTCAATAAACAAAAATGAATGCAGGTTCAATGATGGAAAAAATGAAGAAATTATCTCTTTTCTTCTTCACATGCATAATTCCCACACAAAAAATGGAGCAAGCTTGCATTAAGTCATATATGTGAACTGATTTCAGGCAAATAGCAGAAAGTCCTTTAAAAGTACACACATTCATTTGAGAAAATAAGAATACAAACTTAATCCAAAGAGTACAGAGCCTGTCCTCTCAGAATATTTTTCATTTACATTCCCTGAGATTTGCTTATGACTGAAAGGGTCTAAGTATCTCAATAATCATGTCTAGCCTTATGTCTTTCTCATATGTAAAGGATCAGCCAGCATAGTACTAGTCACTGGTTTCAGAATTAACACAGAGAAACATCTTTGCTGGTTCACACTTATACACAATATTGCATTGACTCAATCAAGTGATGTTTTTCTTTTACAAGGCAATTCAGTTAAACTAGTGAAAAGTTAGCTGGAGGAGGACACATTAAATTTTCAGTAATTCTTTCCTGATTTAGAGCAGGATTTAAGAACATACACATAAGAGAAAATATAAAAAATATTTGTAATAATTTGATGTAAACCAAACTAAAAATCATGTTTCTGCTTTTTCCATCCAAGATGAACAAGTCATCTCAAGGCACAAGTGATTTCAGACCTAGAGTGTAAGACTCAGCAATAATCTGATTTGGGACAAGATGTGCTGCTTGTTTTGTGAGCCACTTTTCACAATCTTGAGATCTAGTTTTAAAGGTACCTTGGCAATTACAGACTGAAATAGGCTCTTTGTTTTTGGAAACACCCATTAAACTCATGCTTAATGCTTTTGAGATCACACTAGGCATCCATCTACACCTTCAGACACCTAAATAATCTTTACAAATCCAACCTTTAGTCTGGGATTTCATTACTCCCTCTGGTGTTGAAGCAAAAGCTAAATTTGAGTCCCACTTCCTCAGGCACCTTGTCCTCCCTTTTCTCCTCTGAAGTTTACACCCTTTCCAGTCTTATAGTAAAGCTAATAAAGCTTGGAGATAATTTCCAAAATTAAATTTTAAAATTACTAAAAAATCTTCCAAGTACAGTAAATAAGAAGAGCAGTACTTTGACCCATGTTGTTTCAATGCACAGTTTACCCTCAGACAGCTTTATCATCACAGGTGAGGCAACAAGCTGCAGCACATGTGGCAGTATCTCTTGAAGCCAGATTGCTTATTCAGTGCTTGTTGCTTAGTTTTCTGTTTGTAGAAGGTCAATCTAGTAGAAGTTCTATAACAAGTCTGTAATTACCAGATTCCTGATAATGTGATCTCTTTATTTATGTTGTAAAAAAAAATTGTATGTGGTATTTTCTGCCTATAGTATTTTAAAAATATTTCCTTATTTGTGCATTTTATACACTCTGATTTTCTTATTCAAAAGCGGCCTGATTCACGACAATAGATGTGAAGGAAATTACTCCGATGAGCTTTGGAATATAACCTTAGTAATTATACAGCAGAATTTTCTTGAGCTATAATTAGTCACTTGTCCTTTCTAGTGAGCTGTTTTAAAGTCTTTAACAGTTGATTTTTTACAGCCCATGTCAAAGATTGTTAACCTGTCATATGATCTCTTCTAAATACAGGATAGTACATAGCCCTCAGAGGCATTTGCTCATTGCATGTGTCTAGGGGTTAGGCAGTTAATGATATCCTATCAACATCAGTGAAAATAAATGTAGAATGTACCTCATCAAGTACTGAATCACAAAATCACATGATTTTTGAGGTTGGAAGGGAACTCTTGAGACTATGTACAATGACTTGAGACTATGTGCAATCCCACTGTTCAAGCAAGGTCAACCGAAGCTTTTGCTGAACATAAAAGATTACTATCTGCTCAGTTTTCCAGCCCCTGAATGGCAGCACACCTATCTAGTCTATTAGAGTAATTTCTCCAGGTTTTGTATCAAACCTGATCATGGTACGCCCTTCCCCATCACCCATGTCATTAATTGTCACAGTGCCCTTCTCAGAGCAGTGGCTCCGTCCACCCACGCTGCTTCTGACACTGTGATCAGTCAGGGAACACTCCTCTGGATTTTGGGAACCAGAGGAGTGGCTAAGGGGTTTGCCCCTTATCACAGGAGGGACTACGCTGATGGCAGAGGAAGGAGTCAGTCTCAGCTGGAGGGAAAAGTCCAAGGTGTTTATTCAGTCCCAGCTGGGAACATCTGAACCTCAAGAAGTCTCTCCAGCTGAGCCACCCGGGGCAGTGAGCTCCGGAATCAAATACAGAGGAGGGACTAAGGGAGCAGACAAACCAACATCCAATGAGGGACAAGGTGGGAGTGGATCAGGGTTGGAGGGACATTCAAAGACACCAATGAGAACATAAAGGGAGGAACCTCCTCGGCTCCTGCCCTATCACTCAATGTCCTTACCTGAACTCTCTAGAAGCTGGGAGAAACAATCGAATGACAGGCAGAGCCCATAGGAAGGGACTGGGAGGAATGTGGGAGGATTGACAGGGAAAAGGGGCAGGGACAAACCTCAGAACATAACATTTCTTAGGAGAACAGGGGAGTACAGAACAAACCATTACAATGAAAATAAATATCATAAAACACAATACAAAAATAAATAACTCAGAGCATAATGCAACAATTAATGAAGATGTTAAATAGCATTGGTACCAGTATTTGATCCCTGGACTGTGCTATTAGTGACTGACCTCCAGTTGGGCCCCGCTCCAACCCTCCTCCAGGCTAAACAGTCCCAGCTCTCTCAGTCTCTCTTCACATGGAAGGTGCTCCAGTCCCTTATTCCCCTCTGTAACCCTTCACTTAGCCCTCTCCAGTAGCTCAATTTCTCCCTGGTACTGAGGAGCCCAGAACCAAACACACATAAGTATTGGGGAAGGATTACCTTTCTCCACTTGCTGGCAACACTCCTAGTTACGGCCAAGACTTCCTTGGCCTTCTTTGTCACGAGGACACATTTTTGACTCCTACTTAACTTATTTTCCTCCAGATTCTCCAGGTCTTTTTCTACAGAGCTACTTTCCAGCCAGTTGGCCCCAAAAGGCATTGTTGCATGAGGTTATTTCTCCTGAGGCGCAGAACTTCACACTTTTCTCTGTTGATTAAAGGGAATGAGCCAAAATCTTGGCTTCTGATGACCAGGGTGGTGATTCTGCTTTTTGCCCTAGTCCAGCCTCTTAAGATCCTGATTTCCACTGTCCCTGGTTACTGCAGTTACTGCAGAGGTCTCTGAATTCCACATCCCTGACCACTTCTTCCCTGTTTGTAAGGATCAGGTGCACCACTCCTTATTAATTCCTGGATCACATGCGTCAGAAAGCTGTTCAGTGCAGTTCAGAAACCTCCTAGTTTGCTTTTCCTTGTCTTTCTAGAAGATGTCAGAGTGACATGTCAGGCATAAGAACCAGCAGCTGGGAGCTGGGAATATGAGACTTCTTCACATTGTCTGACAAAGATCTCAACTATTCCCTTCCTATTAGGAGCAACTTATATTGCCCACCAGTTCCCAACACAATTCTCAGCTCATCACAAGGCAGAGCTCCACACATTCCAGCTTGTTTCTCACACATAGGAAAACTCCCTCTGACATTTCCAGCCTGCAGTTCTTAAGGGGCCTGTGTTTGTGTTTTGCAGCACTCTGATGTGTCACCTATCCCACGACGTTTCAGTTGTTTTAATGAGGTCATAGTCCTCTAACTTCACGCAGGTTCCTAATTCTTTCTGTTTGTTTTCAAACTGTGTGCACTGGTGTACAGACATTTCAGGGGGCACTCAAGTGTGCTGACTCCTCAAAAGAAATTCCCTCACAAGACTGTGGAACAAGCACTTCTTTATTTACATCCCTGTGCTTCTGGCGATCCCACTTCAGCCTTGTATTTAGATTGCTATGTCCCTTCTGTTCACAGTACCTCAGAACTTTTGCCTCTCTACCCTCTCCTCCACTTGGTACCATGAAGGAAAGGAGCAGCAAATATTTTCATGCTCTTTTCCAGATAAATTTTAACTAGTTTAACCTCCAGTGAAAATCAGAAAATCAGCAGAAAGCACAATTTCAAATAGTGAGGTTTGCTTTTTTATATATATAAATTTGGCACACTTAAAACATTATTTCATTCCTCTTCATTGGCAAAAAGATTCAGGAGCCGGAGCTGTTAAGTCGTGTTGAAGTTATTAGTCTTGTTCTCAAATAAATCTTTTAGGAAAACTGAGGTTTTACTCAAAATATATTGCTGTGTTTGACTCACCATTATATTTTCAATCTATTTTCAGAATTGTATTGGAGTAACACTTTTATTGGGCAAATCTGATTGGTGTAGTCTCCTATTATTAAATGACAAACTTTCATTCTGTATTACTGCTTGAGTTATAGCCCTTATATGCCACTTATATGCCATTATCCAAATGCCACTGTGGTCTTTTCTTGTAGTCTCTCAGGCTGAGATAAAATTTTTAATAGTGCAGTTTTCCTCCCTAGCACTATTTCACCTCTCAGTGTTGTAGTTCATTATTGCTGCAATTGTATTATCTTTTTTTTGAATAAATTTTGAAATATCTAAATTTGATGAGATGAAAGCATTTAATTCTAATCAGTAAGCTAGGATTATTAATTTAAATTCAATAGGAAAACCAGAATTTGACATGTAAAACAAAAATCCTTTTAAAATTACATTTAATATTTGATTTACTTGTTTTTTTTATTGTTTTGTTATAAGCAAAATTTTAAAAGGTTGATTTTGTCAATGTATGACAAAAACTCAGATTTACAAGGAAATTAGAATATTCTTGATAATAAATTGCAGCAATAATAATGAATTAGTATCTTCTCTACATTAAATGTTCGTTATCTTAGCAATAATTACTGTAGTGATGTTTAGCAGTTTTGCACACAGAAAATATATGTTTATCACAGTTCACGTTGGACTTTATAAGTGTAAAATACTATCTGAATATTTTGTGGAATTTTTTTTTGCTTTTTTTTAAATTTATTTTTTCCTTTCAATAAGAAATATAAGCTTAATTTAATCTTAACCATTTGATAGGCAGCATTCCAGTACATAGGAGGCCAGCATTTACTGAAGAAGAAGCTGAAAAGAAGAACAACTAAGTAGAACTCAAATACGTTTAGAAGCTTGAATTGAAGTCTCTGGGTGACATACAAATTGTCTGTAAAATTCAAGCCGTGTGAGATAGAGGAAGAAGCAATCCTATGATGCCTTAGTTGTCTTCTACACAACAATATAGCTGTCTTGGTGACTTTGACAGTCTGAAGTTAAGTATGTAGTTTCTTTTCACAGTACAAATTTAGCTATTTTAGAAAGAAATCTGCACAAACTAGCACAAAGATCATGGGCATGTTTAGGCTAGCCAGAAAGAGAGCCCGAATGGAAGAGCACCTTTCAGTATTATGGAAGAGCATATTTTCTGTTGCCTCACTTTAGCTCTGAATGGATATGTATGTCACAATTTCAACTACTTTCAGAAGTTATTCACTTGTCAAAATCTTGTCTCATAGAGCTCTCAAGAAATCTATCATGCACTTTATGATACTCCCAAGTTCTAATGTAGTAACACAGTGCCTGTTGGAATTAGAAAGTTCATCCACATTCTAAGCAAATACCACTAACTAGCACAATAAGTGAGAATTCTAGGATAGGAACTGCTCTGCTGTATTTAGCATTAAAAATTATTATGTAAGGTGTTCAATTACATTAATATTCAGTTCTTACTTCTCTCCCTAGTGGTTACTTTACTTACTGTATTTTTTTTTTCCTTTGACCCAGCAAGCATTTAATTATACTGTGCCAAATAGAGAAACTTCAAAAGAAATTTAAAATACCTTTCACTAGTACCTTTTTCCATCATTGATAGCTAACAGTCACTTAAAAAAAATTTAAAAAGCAGAGTATGACACAAACCCTAGATTTTTACAAATTGGCTGAGTCCATTAACTGTTTCTTTATAAAATAAAAAATAAATTTATTCTTGCTTCCTGTTCCCTTTTTAAGCAGAAATAGATGTGTGTTCACAATGCAATTTTCAAATGAGCTCCATATGTGAGATAATGGAATATTCAACACAGATCATAAAGGCCACACATATCAGAGAGAAAGCAAGCTCCTCCTGAGGTGTACACTTAGCTGCAAAAATATGGGCACATGAGAAACTCTTGGCCAAAATCTACATGTCTAGAGAACCTAAAAATTAAAATAATAAACCACAAACATCTCCGGAAATTACCAATATTTTGGTTTCAGAAAGAAATTAATAAACACTTTCAGAATTTAAACAGATTCAGTGCTAATTATCTGTAAAGTGCTTATTTGGGTGGTTAGATATTTGCATGGGTTTGAGCCAACTACTGAAACACAAAGTACATGTAAAGTCATGTTTAAAGTAAAGACATGAAAGGCTCTAGTCCACATGTAATAGCACTCACTTTTCTCTAAGCAGAAGTGCTAATTCTGATCTACAGTTCCCCAGCAGTATGATTTAATTTGTCACTTCGTTGTAAAACAGTACTCCACACTGGGATTATGTGTCCTTTCTGAACATTGGTACAAAGGTAGGAAGTCTGAGTTGCCACTATAAAAACTGTATAGGCTTGGTAGAAGGGAAACACATCTCAGCCAGGGTGAATCATGGGAGCAGAGTTATCAAGGCAGCACAAAAAGAGAAACGTTAAGGTGATGCATTATCTGTCGGTAGAAAAAATATGACTACAGACACAATTTGCTCAGCATGCACGTTAACATCTTAAGAAAGAAAAGCAGAATGAAAACAACTTCTTTTGAAAAAAATATAAAATCAGTTTGAGATGTTTGTGATTTCACAGTATTGTTTGTTCATCAGTGGACTATTAATTTTTTCAGATTTCTGTATTTTGTTTTAGAAAAATACAATTATATAATTTTTAGGTAAAACCACACAGTTTGGGTTATCTTTCTCTTACAAGTCCTAGTTAAATGATAAACTAAATAAGGAAAACATTGAAAGGGTACACTTAGACACAATGATTACTTACCATTATTAGCTGTACTTAATTTTTTTTTGCCAAATTTCCTCAAACCTTTAGTATTCAAGCGTTATAAATCAAACCTAAGCACAATAACGTTTTAAAACCTAATTTTCAGACTGGTTTTCTGCTTTTGATTATATTGATGTGCTCCTTTCCCACAAATGTAACAAGCAGATCTTAAAATTGAATAATGTGATTCTGGAAAATATTTACTTCTGGGAGCAGACAATAAAATGGAGATACATTAATAAATTGAGTGAATAATTAGATTAAGCAGAAAATATGCTTTTGCCTTCACTTTTTATGATGACACAAGACAGACTTTCAAAAACCACTGGAGTGAAAAATACTAGCGTTCTTGAAACATAAAAGTGTCTAAGGTCAACCACACAAACCAGAGCTTCAAGATAACTATCTCTCTTTGAAAATATGTCTTCATACAAAATATGTAGCTGCTTCTTGTGTGAATAGTAAGATGCTGGAAAGAGGTATGGGGATTGAGAGGAATTGATCTCCAGAAGGAATGAAGAACCAGATATTTTACCCAGATTTATGAAAGCAAGTGATGATTTTCAAATCCATGCTCCTTTTTATTATTTTTATTATTTTTATTTTTTAATTTTATTTTTTTCAATTTTATCTGAGATGAAGGAAAGATTTTATCTGACATTAGTACTTCTAATATAATGGGTTTTTTTGGGGGAATAACAAGACAGAGTTTGCAAAGGTTTATACTTTTCTTTGTCTCAGAAATTATATCTTATAAAGATCTTAGCTATATTTTCATAGTTTAGAGTATATCAGAGTATGACTCAGGGATATGTATGCCACTACTGTCCTGTAGGAAACATTTTGAGGAGGAACAAGTATGCTTTAGTGCCACAATAAAAAGGGATGCTAATAATCATACAGAAAAGTTATTTATCTAAATCACCACCAATCTTTAAAGCTTTTAAAATAAAATAAAATCTGAATATTTTTCTCATCATAAACTGGAATTTAAAGATGAGACCAACTATCACTCCTCTAATGACTCTTTTCCTCTACGCGACAGCTATCAGCAGTGAACATTAAAATGTCCAGCATCTCAAGGTTGACACATCAGATGTCTCCTTGTTATGTTGAAACAATTTGTATGAAAGTGTTTATTTAGAATAAGACAGATGTACTGTGCATAGTTTAGACTTAATACTCTCTTATTAAGCTAAGGAGATTTTGTGGGTGGTTGTACAATATTTTTAAAAATATTTCTCTTGTCACATATACTCCTCTCATAAGCAAAGGTCTCTTGTGCACAGTACAGTACAAATATTAAACTGAAAGCTGATACAAATAGTTACAGCCAGCAAATGTAAAGTCCCTCTAGGAATAAAACTGTTATGTTGAATGCAAAATAATCTAAATTGAAAAAAAAAAAAAAAAAAAAAAAGTAGATAGTGAAGAGGAGAGTGGTAAGCTTATAAGAAGCAGGCCCTTGGGAACAGAATATAAGAGAGATGATATAGGCTTATGTTTTTCATTAAAAGATAAATCTGATGCAGATCTAGGAAGAAAAAGACGTCATCAGAACTGCAAAGGAGACTGATAAATCTTTGCCCTAATCTGCTTCCTGAAAACATGCAAGAAATGAATGACTATAGGAATGGAGTAATGGAAATAGGATTAAATGTAACAGTACAGTATCCTCAGTGGTGAACATTTAAGAGTTAAACAAAGAATTTGTTTTTAACTGGAAGATCATCAGCCGGAAGTGAATGAAAAAGAAGTTTGACTTATAAGTGGATCAGAAGAGGTGACAAAGAGAAACCAGCTGAGAGAAAGGTAAGTGTCATTCTAGAATATGCAGGGAGATATGCTTCCAGTACAAAACCTGGCTATATTAGTAGCCCTCTGCACATCACTTCTCTGAAATATGGTAAACTACTCTGATCACTCAAAAGGAACAAAACTTCAGTCTGCGTGGGTAAAGGTGAGTGCTACTGGGATAACCAAAGGAACAGAAAGTCTTAATAGAAGGATGTTATTTGTAAATACAAAAGTGAGTTAAAATGAAAGGGAGAAGAGATAAAGAATACTAAAATAAAAAATCAAGGATTTCGAACTGCTCACTGAATTGCTTTCACCTGTCAATGTGGTATTTGA
Organism: Hirundo rustica; assembly: GCF_015227805.2. Lineage (NCBI taxonomy): Eukaryota > Metazoa > Chordata > Aves > Passeriformes > Hirundinidae > Hirundo > Hirundo rustica. The sequence goes on from NC_053455.1 coordinate 37,382,134, forward strand.
ATGGCCTTTCATTGCAGCTAGCAGAGACAAAACCCATCTATAAGGTGGTTTCTATTTCAGTCCAGACCAGTAAAAGTGGCTGGGGAGACTCATTCCTATCCAAAGCTGTCTATTTCTTCAATCTTAAGATAAAATGGGGTTCTAATTCAGTTTTGTATAGATTTCTGTCTCATGTTCTCTTAGCAAAGACAAAGATCCTGATCAGCACACATCCTTCTTTGCTTTGAACATCTCTTTTCAGAAAACCCTTCTCTTTTTTTAGGCCGGAATATTTACACACTCCTTGCTAAGCTTCTTTTGAAATTACTTCCACCAACTTATTTCAGTAGTTTAATGTGCTGAGATAATAAACTTGGGTCAGCATGGTCTCGAAGTACATTTATGATGCTGGGAAAAGTTATTGATCAAGTCAGGCAAATGAAAAGGTGTGATGGAACAGTGGAAATTTTGCAGGTTCCTATGAAACTGAGAGACCTGAGAATTCAAATAATAATTAAAAAAAACCCATCCAAATTGATACTACCATGGTAATAACTGGTTAGCAGAAGTGCAGCATTTATAGCAAGCATCCAGTAGTAGAATTTCTACTGTAAGTGCCCAGTAGTAGAAAAATTTCTAAGCTAAAAATATCACAAATAAAAAAGGTCGACAAATCCACAAGTTCATCTCTTTTGTAAAAATAGCACTTGACCATGCAGGTGCTAAAAAGTAAACATGTAGTAATGTTCTATTACTCTTTCTATTAATTTCACTTAATTAATATTAATTCCTGACTTTTTAGCATCTCATTTAAAAAACACATTTGTAATTGATAAAAAAGTTTGATTATTTTCCTGTGCTATCATATACTTTAAAATAATTGAGCCTAGAAGTGCAGAAGGCAGATGCATTTCTCCTAATTGGGTTCATCTAAACTTTTTACAATCTACTCTGAGAAAATTTAATTGATAATTAACAGTACTTTGGTTCATCTACTCGTGAGGCTTTAAAAATACATGAAAAGCTGACAACTCATTGACTGAATGAAAAACAGTGTACACAGTTAAATATAAAGAAAATCTTGATTGCCTAAATCAAAGCTTACTGTGTTAGGCAGATGAATGAAATCTGTTACATAAAGAGTTCTTTTAATGTCCAAATTGGTTTTTAAATAGCAGATATATTAACTATCAAAATATTCAGTGCCCCACCATGTTTCCCTCCCAGAGACCAAAGGGGAGCTGGCCATCCATTACAGGAGGTCAGAGGTTTGTGGGTTTTTTTCTGTAAATCACAGCTTTCACATCCTGACTTCTGGCACTAGGAAGGAATAAATGTTGAAATATTTAACCACAGAAAGTCCAAGCAGAGATTGTCCAAGAAATGTGCCCTTTTTTACCGGAGTCACTGAATTGGAGATATCCCAGTATACTTTTCATCTAAGAAGTTTGTGGATTTATTCCAATGTTGATAATAATGCATGCATCTCTTTCCTATATCCTGGAGATAACAAGTCTCTGTATAGCCCCAACAGGCAAGTTTAACAACATTCCACCTCTATTTCCTATCTAGATAACCTGAGGTACAAAAAAACTGCATGCACTTGCTGCAGTCAGTATCTGAACAGGAACTAGCAGTAAAATTATTTTTAGGTTAAATTTTAGCTGCAAGACCATTTGTTTTCTTTATGCACAAAAAGGAAAGAAGTACATAAGAATATTGAATATGTGAGGGAAATGCAATATATATAGGCGTGTGTGTATATATAGGTGTGTGTGTATGTATATACATATAAAACTATTTGAAAATCAAAGAAATATACGTGCTCCCCAGGTTCATCTACAAGGAAGATGACGATAATTTTATATAAGCATGTCCCACTCTTTTGAGGCTTTTTCAAGACATTTACTTTTCTCTCACCGTAATAAATAAACACTAAAATCAGAAGGATATTGGGAAGAGACAGTAGCTGAATGAAAAATCCCAGCCAAACATATACGGGATAAAATAATAAACACAGGTGCATTCTTGACAGATGCTTAACAATTTTTACTTCAGTAGGAAAAAGTTCAGCACAAGAATGCCCAAACTGCATCTTTGAATGCCATCAGACCCATACAAGCAATGAGACAGGAAAGTTCCCATATTTATGTTAAAAGGGAGTAAATAATAAATCCTGAACAAGAAAGTAAACTTGTGGGATTGCCAATTCATCTCTGACTCTTAGTGTAACTCTCGATTTTTGGAAATTGAGGTGGAGCATTTAGGAGAGCTGCAAGATTGGCAAGATTATCAGCCTTTCTTTAAACATACATTTATGTGGTTGATCCCAGTTGCAAATTCTCCAGAACAAGTCAAATTTCATGAACAAGCAATGCCAGTGACATGAGCTGCTTAAACAGGTCATGAACAGGCAAACAAACCAGAAAATATCTTCTCATTTCTTCTTTTCTAGTATAATTCCACTGTATATCTTCTTAAACTTGGGAAAATGGAAATCAGTTGTAAGCGCAAATAATTTATAAAAAAGGGTGATGGACCAGTGAATTACACAGTGAAAAAAATTGCATAAATCATGCTTTAAAAGTCTAATTTTTTTATTTTTTTTTTTAAACCGGAAGCCCGTTACAGAAAAATATAACAGTTGCTAGGGGAGAAAAAAACAATAAAACTTTACCTGAATTACACAAGGACTTCAAATCCACAAAGCCACTCCTACACATAAATCTCACAAGCAGCATACTGTGACTTCTAAGGAGATTTGGCATAAAGATTCAGTGTGGGCAACTCCTTTAGAGTGACATCCTGGCCCCAAGTCTAAATCAATACGGAAATGTTTGGCCTGAATAATCAGGGCTTGTGACTGCAAATGCCTCCTGTGTTCCAAAAGAACAAAATAATAAGCTGAGGATGACAAAAGGATGCAAGAGACTTAGAACAGACCCTAGATTCCTTCTGTATTTTCATCAGAACTAGTGAGCTGTGGGTCAGATCTTCACCACAAGACAAGGTTGAATATAACTTTAAATGAAGGCTTAGGAACACTGATAGTCCTGAAAAAAACAGTGGACTATTGAGGAATGATGACAGGAGATCCTTGTGAACTATTTACAGAGCAATTTCTGTGTCTGGCTACTGTTAGTAATAATTTTTACTGGAATTGGCCAGAAAAAATGAAAAAGAAAAAAAATCATAGAAGGGATTAAGCATATGAAGATTAATTCAGTAATGCCTCTAGTTCTTATTTTCAAGTTTCATGATTCTGTGAGACTGTGGAAACAAGGAGAATATGCTTCTACTCTTACTCATTCCAACTTTCTTTACAATAGTAACAGTTGTTTTCCTTTGCTGTGTTCTTTTCCCTTACTTCAGGGAGATGATTTGGGTGAGAAGAAGATTAATTAGATTTCTTTTGCTGTTTATTTAACTTCTCCAAGTTCCCTGCCAGAGGAACCAAAGCTACTTCAGATACCTAGAAGAACATCAGAGGGTTTTGGAAGATTCAAGGCAAATTACTTGTTCATCTTAACCAAATTTCAGTGGTATATTTGTAATGAAGAGATTTTTTGTCTCAAAATCTCTTATAGTTGTGTATATGCATGCGTCTCTCTGTTAGGAATATATACAAGAATAAAAACTTAGAGCAATTAAAAATCAGGCTTAAGGACAAAAGCAGTCTCTGCATCTCTCAACAAACTAATTAGATTGAAACTCTTTAGCAAAATAACACTGTTTGAAACGAACAGCTTTCTAAAGACGTGCAAATATTATTCTCTCTGATTGTAGACGTTGTAGCTGAGTAGGGATAAGAGATGTTGTAAATCCATTAGTGAAGCGCTGCTTGCCTTCATTTCAGTTTAATATTTTTTAAAGCTATAAAATTGTATTATGTTAATGAAATGTACAGTCCAAGTGATAAAGGCAGCTAATGTGATTACTACTCACTGTGCTATAAACCTTTCAGCAAAGCTGCAGATAAATTGGTATTCAACTGTTTCTCATGATGACAGTGTTATATAGAGTAGATCACATGTTGAGAATATCGTCTGGTTGTTAGGAGGTTTGTACATGCTGGAATGCTTATGCAGATACTAGAGCTGACCTTCAAAGCAGTACCTCACTTATTTGGTGGTAAGCAAGGCCTAGTAGACCAGATGTCCTTATTTAAACTATGTATGCAAAGGACAAACCTAGTCTGATGTCACTATTGTGATTATTCACTTACAGAAAAATTATCACACATCAGATCGCAGAAACTTCAGTTTTGCTGGTGTTAGTGCTCTTCTCTTCATCGTGCTTTCAAAATAAGCAGCAGTTTACTGAAAATGATGAAGAATCTTTCTCAGTTTTCTTATGATCATGTAACAGCCATTCTTTTCAGTTATTCACCTCACATATTTTGAAGTGACAATTTTACTTCACTGGGTAAGTTTATATCGTAATTCTATTAGGCAACTCACAATAAAATAAACATAAAAAAGCAGAAGTATTAAGTTGAGAACAGTTAGAACAAAAGTCTGAATCTGTGGTCAAGGCATTAACTATTTAGCTGAAGTTTGGAATTCAAAGATGGATCTTTTCCGCTAGGACAGATTTGTACATTTCCTTACAGGAAATTGGAACTAGATAAGAAGAGAGAGAAGAATTACATTCAGAAGACAAATGGCCAAACAGTCCTCCATCTGACATGGCTTTTCCCTGTCATAGATCTGTTACAATATGTAGTGCATTCACTGACCACATGTGTCTACCAATGGCTATTATTTCTTCTTTCAAGCACTTCTGAAAGAAGAAACAATCTTTTGGTATTCTAAAATATGGTAGTGCATAAGCACTGCCTTCCCTTTTGCTTACTTCTAAACGTCTGTACTTTGATGTTTAGAAGTAGCTCATTCTACATGAGATTATCAGCAGAACCATACTAGGCAAATTACTGCACATTTATACCCAGCCAAACACTGTCTTTGCTCTCCAGAATGGAATCCATTCTGGGAGACCTTCATCCAGTTTGCCTGAAGCCAGTAAGCTTAATGGCCAAAAGCAGTTACTGAGGAAGAGTAAACTGGTTAAAGCATGATGATAGAGTAGAGGAACTGGGTTTGTTCTGCCCAGGGAAGGGAAGATGCCAGGTGGCACATAACAGCCTGGTGATACCTGTGAGGCGTTATCACAAAACCTGAGTCAGTCTGCGCATTGCTTTATGGCAGGAGCACGAGCAGATTTGTAGAAATTATTTCTTCAACAGGACTGTCAAGCCATGTAGCAGATTGCCCATAGCAGTTGTGAAGTGTCTAGTCTTGAAGGTTTTCAAGACATGGTGTTTAAAGTGCTGAGAAATTTTGTGTGACCTTGTGACTGCTTTAACTTTGGCAGCACCTACTTAAGGTCCCTCCCAGTTTGTCTTATCCTGCATTATTGTGATTCTATTTTTCAGTAGGTTACATTATTGTCTAGTACTGCAATATCAGAGAATAGCAGGGAGGTGGAAGTGATTAAAAATTATAGGGAAATCAATAGAGAGCTATTAGCAATTTATTATGATACCAATTCTCCAGACATTTTAATTGTTAGAAACTTACATTTTGCTATCCTCTGATACGTAAAGGTACCTTGGCTGAGAATTTACAAAACATCATTAACTTCAATTGAGATCTAGAACTAAAACCTGTGGAGATACTTTATGAAATAATCCTGAAAATCCTCTGTATTTTACTTATGGAAGAAGCACATCTGTCTCCATCCTCAAGTCTTGCCCACTGTATCCCTTAATTTGCACCAGAGTGCATGTGTCCAAACAAGCTTATCCAGACATAACTCCTTTCTGGCCACTGACTCAGGAGACTGGCTAAAAGCTAAGAGAAAATGTACTAATTAAAAATATTAAGAACTCAAAAGAGCATACATAATAAGTATCACTTTCAAAAAGAGATGAGAGCAAAATTCCCAAGTCTAGTTACAGATGCAGACACCTCCCAATACTTCCCAAATCCTTGCATCTAGGGGCTCAATGATGGATTCATATCTGATGTCATACAACCTAGCAGTATATTAAAGATTAAAGGGTAAAACATCATCTTTCTAATGATGATTAATTCCTTTTGTATTCATTTGAGTATTGAGAATTAATTCATTTAACATAAATGTGGATAGGCATTTAATTTCTGCTGTATTTTTAGGAGAAATTATTTAAATTAATAATTGTCCAAAAATGAATAGCAGAGAGAAAGGAACTGAAAGTTTCCATGCCAGACATAAATTGTACAATAAATAACATAAATCCATGAGAATTTATTTTTTCATCTTTAATAAGTGTTATATTCACTTTATGTACATATGGTATAGGAAATAAACAGACCTGTGCCATGGGGAAGATACAACATGAAGTTAGTTTATATCTTGACACATGCTGTTATTTCAGCAGTGACAATCAATAAGAGCTTTAGAGAAACATCTTTAAAAACCTTATTGAATCAGCCATTTTTTGCTTTAAATGAGGAGCTACCCTTCTTCCACAGCCATGCAGCAACAGTTACGTAAAAAAATCTCAGTATTTTATAGCCTTCCATGACAGAGCTCTTCAGAGAATATTTTTCTGACTATCCAATCTTTAGGAGTATCTGCCTTCTTTCTTCTGTCTGTATTTTTTTCCCCACATAGACTTTGTGAGATCACTGAAGGCTGACCAACATTTGAGATACTGTCCCCTTTTACTTTCAAGCAAAAGTACCTTATTTTAAAAGTAGACCCCCCCGAGTTAACTTCGACTACTTTTCAAACCGTTAGCTGGAGCTGTAAAGTTATGAGACTTAAGCCTTTGTAAACCACATCCCCATGTGGATGTTTATCATTACCTGGGAGTCAATTACTCAGTCACAGATTAACCAGCTCCCTAAACTTCAAACTATAGCCCCTGAAAGTTTATGCCAAAAGCCAATCATCCAGATTTTACCAAATGCTGAGTTCTTCATTTGTGGATTTACCTATGAGGCCAGCTTGATTGTGCAGAAGCAGACTCACATCTGTAATGTGAACAAATGATGAGGAAACCTGGTCCCTAAAACTAATGACAAAGAACAAAATGTGTTTTGGTATGAAATTTCTAACATTGCAAAAAATATAAATTGGGCGGATTTACCTCACCTAGTTACACGTGACTAATGACTAAATAACCTCATCTTCCCTAGAAATGATAAACAACAGATACCATGTCTAATACTTTTTTCCCTCCACTGAGAAAAAGGCAAGAAGGTTTTCATGTGCGTTAACTTTTTAACTTCACCTTGAAATGTTATTCAATGACTGCAACTGTGTTAGGGATTTCCAAATTTTCATCCTAACCACATTTTAAGATTTATTTTCTTTATACTGAAACTGTATCCTTTTGTGTGTGTGTGGTTTTTGTTTGTTGGTTTGTTTGTTTGTATTTTACTTTCAGCTATGGAGAACTACCCATATCATCCATATTGTGGATCCTGTGATTGCTTTCAATAAATTCAGGGCTAAGAAACGAGCAGTCAGATTAAGACTTATCTTGAGGTATATATTTTATTTACGTTTCCATAGTTTTTAAAACAGGAAAGTTTAAGAAACTCAAATATTGCAACAATACTTCCAGATTTAAAAAGAGGTTTTGTAGTTCATGACAGCTTCTAACAAGTCATTCCAAATCTCTACAGATTTGGAAGTGTAACATTTACATTGTTGAACACTTCAACTTACTGCATGTATCAATTTCTTAGACTTGCTTTTCAGTGTGAGAGATTGCAAACTTAAAGATGTCATTAGTTCAGTTTTACATGCATTTAGATAAAAAAAAATCATAGGAATTTGTAAGAAAAATATCACTTTGAACTTAAGGAGTCAAAATCTCACATTTTAGTGAACAAAAATGGAGCATCTTTTAATGAACTGTGAACAGAAAGCTTGACCTTCTCTATGAAACACATACCTTAAGAGAGACTAAAAGCTATTTCATACAATGCATTTTATTGCATCTACTTTGCAGTGCTGATAGCTCACTACAAATCAAACTTTTTTTCTTTTTTAATATTCAGAATACTGAATAGTAAAGAAAAAAATCCTAATGCATTTCATTTCCTGCTCTTTCAAGGATGTGTTTACTACACTGTGGAAAGAGAATAGAATCAGCAGGTGTTTTACCTGGAAAAAAGCTGAGTGTACAGGTAAATCCTTGAAGCATATGCTACCCTCAAATGGTAACAAGAAACTGGCAACGTTCATCACTGATATACCCAACTCCTTATCAGCACATCTTGTAGTTTACTCTCTCATGCAGTTTTCAAATCCTTAATAATCTGGCAAGGACTGATTTCAGATGCAGTTACCAGAGTCTTGTAAATAATCTTAGTGGGATGTGAGGGGGAAGGAAAGGGAAATTAAGACTCTGAAGGGCAGCCTCTCAGATGGCAGCTTGCAATTACAGTTTGACAGAGTTTCTGGTGTTGTGGAAGAATTATATGCAATAACTGTATGAAATGTTCACTTTCCTCCAAAGATTATATATTTTTTTAAAGTGTTCTCACAAAGATGTGAGAAGCATTACTAGGTAGAAAAATATAAAATTATATGTCCCTTGCAACTCATTTGCATAATGTAATCTGGAGGGTTGCGTTTGTCCGTGCTGGGAAGACAGTTTAAACAAATGTTCAACATACGTATACCATCCACAACAAAAGGTCGTGGCCTTAGCAGGCAGCTAAAAAAGTAAACAAAGGCCAGCATGTCTGCATTCTCCCTGCATCATATTGACAACAAATAATAGCTCCCTAATAGAAAATCTGTCAACTTGGAAACATTTACTGAGCATTTTGTTCTGGCTGATATAGACTGTTCAAGTAAGTCATTATACTGGGAGGCAGCTACTGCCATTTCAAAAAGTATCTTGAGACTACAGCAATTTCATATCACTGTAATTCAACAGCAACTGACTACTAACTAGCTAAGTGCCACAGACTCCATCCAGTATGACTGTTTCCATGGTAATTGGGTACCCGGGCATTTTATAGAAGCCTGTTTGCCAGACATCGTTAAAGACTAGGTAGGAAATCCTCAGACTTTTCCTTTCTACAGACTGACTGGTGGGCACACTGAATAACTAATTTTCATTATTTCCAGCTTTACATTCTACAGCTCTGACTATCCACATCAAAAAAGTGCATTGACAACTTGTATTCTGATTCCCTTTGTTCCTTTCATCCATTCTGAGTGAAACCCCTCACCTCCTTGCACTGATCAACACCAGTAAAAACACCTGTTTGGCTCAAAACAAGCAAGGTCTCATACAGGGAGTGATTCCACCTCTGATAGTGGCCAATGCATCTATTCAATAATTTAATGAAGAATTTCCAGTGTCCTCCCCCAAAAAGCCTTCTCTAAAATCTGTGTTATTTTTTGTCAGCTCACCCTGATTTCTGGAAGTAAAACAACTTTCATCTCTGAGAACAGTTACAAAATAAGTATAGGGATATTGAGGATGAAACAGGGAACAGAACAAGGGAAGGAAGAAATGAACAGTCCACTGCCTTTGATAAACTGATAACAAGTGTTAGGGCAATAATTTTCTGTGCCTGTTCTTATGCAGTCTTTCTTCTAAATGATCTGCTTATGTGCCAGTAAGCAAAAATGAGGTCCTGTTTTTAATCTCATATTCCATCTGCTTCTGGAATTACTGCTAAGGGCAGGTGGCAAATGAGTACTTTCTAATTTTCCAATCTTCTCCATGGGACAAATTCTGCCTCCTTGTTCAGGCTGAGTAGTTCTTTACCAGCCCGTGGGATAGAGTAAGGAACAGCTCAAACGGAGTACATATGACAGAATTTGCATCAGTATGAAATGAGGGCACATATGGTTTAATGCTACATGTGTGATGTGCACGATTTATTATGAGACAATGATTTCTGTGTTGGAAAGTTACAGTACAATAAACCAGGGCATGACATAAAGACCTTTGCTTTATGACCAGTCTTTTTTAGTGATATTTACATACAGTTACTTCTGCACCTCTTAATACAATTGGGTTTTGATCTCAATATAATTATTTGAAAGAATTTCAAGAATGATTTCTTTTATCACAGCATCTTTTAACCAAGGAAAGGAATGACCATTAACCATATTAAAGTGATAAGTCAAGGCCTATATCCATCAGTCTAATTTGTGAATGCCAAGAGTTTTACTGTCATTTCAAAGAAAATCAAAATCTGGTGTATATCTGATTAATTCTTCCATCTTCAGATACACATCAATACATATGCATTGGTATAACATTGGTATATATACTTTTGCATTTATGTTCATGCATACAACCGTGATGTAAGTGCATATAAATTTTCTGACAAAGAGGAGGCAAGAGATTTTCCAGAGACTTATTTGACATAATAATAATTCATTGATCTCTCTGCCTTATTGGGGGCTGATAATAGAATAGCCCAAGGGGAAGAATTCATGCCAGAATCCTGGATCAAAGAGTTTACCTCTTTGCTCACATAGGTGCTGAATCCATGGCTTATTTCCAAGTAAAAGTGCCTGCAGCAGCATTTGCTAATTACAGGTTGTGTTCTACTGTTTCCAAACAGGGTAAAAGTGACAGAAGTTTAACTGTAAATAATTACACACTTGAGTAAGTGTGTGATTAGCCTTATTTGTTGTGGTTGGGACTAGAGTGACAGGACAAGAATGGAGTGATTGCATTATTTACAGCTTAATTGTAGACAAGTAATTACTTATGTAAGCTGGTGCTGTGGGGTCAGGGAATACATGCCTGAGAACATCTAGGGCTTGAATAGAAACTTCAGGAAGTGGGTTTCCAAATGGTGTAGCAGAAGTGCAAATTCTATGCATTTATCTAATTATGTAGGGAGGTCCTTGAATAAAATGCTTTGGAATGTTAAATGTCTTGTTCTCTTGAAACCAGGGATTAGATATAATATTTCAAGCAGCACTTCCAGCCTAATAAATCACAAATGCCACCTAGTGGCTTTTGCTATCTAGTGAATCATTGCATACTAAAAAAAAAAAAAAAAAAAAAAAAGGTAACACCACCCCAAACCCCATGTTACTTCCATGAATATGCATATGGTTGATGAGATTATCTGTGAAGTCATTTTTCCACCTAGTTCCCAGACACATTTTATTTGCATTGGATCTGTTTGTGAAAATCTTACTCATATTGGCAAGTAGCAGTGAATGATCCCATTAAAATGTAGTTAAACTCCCTGCTTTGGAACTGTATTTTAACTATGTGCTCTCCTTGCCAAGTAAAAGAAGGTTCTGATTTACAAATATGTTAAATCAGTAATAAGGTTAGCTAAGTTATTTAAATTAACTAAACATGTCAATAAATTATCCTAATTCTAATTCTGTCCATCCAACTAAATAAACACTTTTTTTTCTTTACTTTTTTCTCCTTTTCCAAAATGAAAAAGTATTTAAAAATCAAGGACCAGAAAGAAAGAAAGAAAGAAAGAAAGAAAGAAAGAAAGAAAGAAAGAAAGAAAGAAAGAAAGAAAGAAAGAAAGAAAGAAAGAAAGAGAGAGAGAAAAAGAAAAGGACCAAGCTGATTCTTCTGAAGGAGAATAATTGCAGTACAGTGAACCTCTTACTTAAGCCATCTATATGTTGTTAGATTCATTTAAAAATCATGAAAGGAAACTTATAGGATCAGAACAAAAAAATTTATTACTAATAATTATGGTATCCTATGAGTTGCTAAGTTTCTATGTTTCCACATCTTTGCAAACAACTGCATATGTTGAGTTTATGATGGATATTTATGTGAAAAATATTTTGGAAGTGGTTTTTTTTTGTTTGTTTTTTTGAGACAGCAAGGGCTTGAAAATCCCAGAAGCACTAGAAATTGAGTCTTGTGATGAATGCAAAAAAATATTTTTCAAAGGTGTGTCATTTATATCCCAATTCAGCAAAAAAATTTAAATTGAAACAGCAAAGTTTTGAAATTTGGCATGGTTATTTTGCCACAGCAACTAGAAATAAAAATGTTAGTGACTTTCAAAAATTTCTGAATAGTCAATCTGCTTTGACAAAATGTGATTAAAGTGCAATTGTCAAAAAATTGTTGAAGCCTGGGTAGGAGTGTTAAATCAATCATCTCCTTTTCCTTAATTCATAGCATCATAGACTCACAGAATATCTCTTGTTGGAAGGGACCATATGATTAAGAGCATCCTCCAGATGCTCCTTGAAGTTTTATATGATTTGTGCCATGGCCCCTTCCTTGGAGAGCCTGTTCCTTGTGGAGCCAGTGACTGACCATCCTCTCAGCAAAGAACCATTTTCCAACTTTTAATCTGAGCTTCTACTGACACAACTTCATTCTGTTTCCTTGTGTCCTATTGTTGGTCTCCAGAGAGAGCAGATGAACACCTCCTCCACCTCCACTGCTTCCACATCTTGAGGAAGTCGTAGACTGTGATGAGGTCACCCCTCAGCCTTCCCTTCTCCAAGCTGAACAAATCAAGTGACCTCAGCTACCCCTTGAAAGCCCTGCCTTTGAGGCCTTTCACCAGAGGACATTTATCAAATGGCTTGATTTTCTTCTTATATTGAGGCACCCAAAACTGCACACAGTAACTGAAGTGATACCACATCAGTGCAGTGCAGAGGGTACAATCCCCTCCCTTGCCCGGCCGGTGATGCTGTGCCTGATGCACCACAGGATACGGATGGCCCTTTTGGCTGCCAGGGCATTGCTGACTCATATTAAATGTATGACCAACCCAAAATTGAATAGATCAATTCCTGCAGGGCTGCTCTCCAGCCTTTTATTCCCCAGTTTGCATGTATAACCTGGATTATCCTGTCCCACGGTGCCTGTTCATGCTAAATGTCATGTTGTTGATGATCTCCAGATTTCTCTTTAAAGCCACTCTGCTCTCAGGGGTGCCCACAGCTTCTCCTAATTAGAATCATTGGCAAATTAATTCAAGTTATTTCAACCAGAAAAAAGTTTTTATACATGAGTAACAAAAATTTAGTGAGAAGTCTAGAAATAGTAATGAAGTCTGCTTAAATACATATGATACCTGTTTTAATTATGTTGATTATTTCTATGACTAGGAAATAAGAAACTCCAGGTTTGCCTAGGCAGACATGGAGTAGTGGTACCTTGAAGAATATGCATCATGAACATGCAGATGAAGTGTGCACAAGAATACAGATAATCAAGTCAACTGAACTGTGCTATCAGCCAATGTCTTTCTGGGTCTTTAGTGGAGGTAGGAGCCCAGGTAGGGGGCAAATAGGGTAATTAACTAGAAAGGAGTGAAAGTTCTGTGTCAGCAGCAGAGAGAGAAAGGACTGTAAACATTTAAAGTGAGAAAGAGAGACTCAAAGTATGCTCCATGCTTTTCCTTTCATTAGGTCAGACATTTCTCTTTGATGGATATTACGCAGATCATAATTAATTCATGACACAATTGAAGCTGTCTTGCTGGCTTAAGTTTAGAATTTGGAGTTATTCATTGCTCAAAAAACACAGAAAAAATACTACTCAATTGCTCTTGCAATTAATTAGTCCACTTATCATTCAGCCAATGATGACAGCTTGCACTTCCTATCAAAAGAGAATAGAACACCCTCAAACAGTCAAAAAGTGGTTAGCCATTACTTTTAGGTGATATCCCATACCACAGTGTATTTTGGCGTTCTTGTGAGAAATGCACTTAAAGCCCTCCACTCACAAGTACCTCTTTTACCATGTGAGAGAATATGCATACTTTTACATTAAAAACTTATATTTGCTTCATCCTAATTCATGGCACAACCCATTACCTTTGAAATATTATGTCCTCTATATTCTGTGGATCTATTTGAGCTGAAGTCTCGGTATAATTTCTCTCTCTTTTTTTTTTTTTTTTTTTTTTTTTTTTGTCTGTTGACACAAGTATCTATATAATTCTCTTTAATATTCAACTATCTACCATGGTACTATATACCTTCAATTAAAATATGAAATTAAAAGCTTTTTATACTGTTCTGAAGACATGGTACCTCTCCACAAGTGGAATTGTAAGGGAATAATGCATAAAGACCAGGCACAGACTGAAATATGTTGGAAGAGAAGCGACAGTTGTTGATATACTCATCAATACTATCAGATGAGAAGTAATCAAAATGCAGTCACAGAGAAAGATCTACTTTAAGGCAGACAAATTCCTATTTTTTTTGCATGCCATAATGAAAACAGAACTGTAGGGGTCATATCAGGGACTTAATTCTTAAAATAAACCACTCTAATTATGGAATATTCACAAGTATCTTAATATAAGCTGCACTCATCTGCAACCAAATTTAACCTCTTCCATAACAGAGTTGTCAAAGTATATAGCTAATATATATTTTATAAATAATACAATCTTATATAAATAAATAAATAAATAAATAAATAAAGTATATCCATTAATTGGGTGGAGAGAGAAATTTTACTTTTAAATGCTAATTACAGATACCAAAGAATGACATCTAATTTTTTTGCTGGGTTTTCTCAGAAAAGTATCTTATAATGTAAAAGGCATCAGACTGGAAATTTGTGTTTTGCTGGTTGCCTAATGCCCTTCCCTGGGCGCCATCCTTCTCATGCTTGTGGCCATGGTTATATTTCACTCCTTGTTGCTCTTCAGTGCTAAGAGTGAATAAATAGAAATGTTTTTTTCCCTGGTCATTCCCCTAAATGTGCTCACAGCCTTTGCTTATCTAGCATGTATAAGTAAGCTGACACTTTTCCCAGCATGAAGAGCATAGAAATGCTGGCAGCTATAGAGCTCTGGCACAAACATCCAAGCTGATTCTCATAAATGGACACACAAGTGCTTAGGTCTCTGTTACAGATTTTAAATCCTGGAAAGTAGGCCAAACAGCTGCTCTGCTATTGTCCCAACTTTGCCTTCACTGGTCAATAAAATGAATATTATCTGCCTTTTGTAATCACTATTTATTTCTGCTTTGTAGTTGATAAAAACATTGAAAATAGCTGGTCACAAAAGACTTCATGATCCATCTGCCAAATGACCACATGGGTACATCTGCGACACCTTACAGGTTAAGGCACCAGGCAAAATAAAGACACATATGGTGCTCAGGAACAGGACCTGGACTATACGTGACAGTTAATTGAATGAAGATTGTAAATCTGGTTTTGGGATGGCATTCAAGATGTATGAAAATATCCAGTCAAACTCAGTGAAATCTCCCCAGCTGATGATGACTCAATGTGTTCTCAGCACTGGCATTGGAAAACAAAACAAAACAAAAACAAACTAACAAAACTCATAGAAGTTATTATCCTTTCTGTCTCTTCCTTCTGGCTCTGGGAAGCACATTACAAGTTATGCTTACTTCACATGTTTACCATTTTCAGATCTCTCTCTCTCCTTTATCGGGAAAGGTACTTGCTGAGCCTGAATGAAGGATAAGAAAGTTCTAACTAGGTTATTTACTAGACTGTTATGATACTTTTTTTTTTCCCTTTGGCAGCATAAACTTGCACAAATATATTATGGGCTTCATAACTATATTTTCCCTACTAAACATTTCTCTGTTCAATTCTTAAATACTCTTCTGGTAAATTTTCAGATTTTGCTATTTAGCAGTAATTCAAGTAATCTACTTTTTCAGATATGTGTCTTGACAGGATTTTACACAATATAATCACTCTTTATTTTAACATTCTTACTTTCTACTCTAGTTATAGTTTTCTATATCTGTGTGATTTGTGGGGATTTTCTTTCTTTTTGATTGAACACATATCTCATTTCAGATTGTTTTGTTAGCTGTTTCTCAGGCTGTTGCCAAAGTATTTTTATACAACCGTTAGAAAATTCTATATAATACAGAACAAGTAAAGAACCACGTGGTAAAATGTTAATCCAAGATTTTTAAAAGCCAGATTCCATTAACTGTTAGTTATAAACATTTCAAATGATTTTATCTTACCCTAAGATTAGCTCAGTTGGTTAGAGCACAGTGCTAATAACACTAAAGTTCTGAGTTCGATTCCTTTAAGAGCTGGACTTGATGATCCTTGTGGGTCACTTCCAACTCAGAATATTCTATGATTCTGTAATCTGCAGCAATTTAAAAAAAAAAAAAAAAAAAAAAAGAAAAAAAAAAAAAAAAAAAGTTTTCCGTAGTCTGTGGGTGCCCCCAGTACTAAACTAAGCTGATCCTGACATCTTTATGGTGGTCTCTGAGTCTGCTGGCAGTGGTTTACCTGGGCCCCAGGGTTGATACCTTTAGACTGCATGTGAGACTTGCCAGTTGCCCAAGGAGGATCATCGGAAGTGATCTTGGAGCTGCTACACCAAGATAACCTGATCCTGGCTCTTAAAGGAGCACTCACAGATAGGGGACAACTACGTGGCAGAGGGGAACCCGATGTGTAATCCTCACTGCAGTCTGTCAATTTTACTTTCCATGATGTTCGAAATCTGCTTTTAAATTCCAGGTCAGTTTTAAGTAGATCAGCTGGACAATTTTCCTTCATCTCCCCTTTCTATCTTATTTTCACTGTATGTAAATGTGATTCAAAATTGGAAGTTTTCTGTCATATTGCATAATTGCTTACTCAATTCTGCAAGAACTGCAAAAATTTTACTTTCCTAGAAACAAAAGCTTTGGAGGAATTTTCATCATTAAGAACATTTGATCTATGATTTTTTTTTTTTCGTGACCCTTAAATAAAGAAATGTAATGCAGGTAATAAGGGGAAGAGTTGTTGGTGGGTTTTTTTGGTGGGTTTTTTGGGGGTGTTGTTGTTGTTTTTAGGAAATGAATTATTCCAACTCATATTTTTTTTCTTGAATTAGAATGACATGGCAAAACACCAAATTATTCCTCCAATGGAAGCTTTAAAATCTTTTATTTAAGCAATATTCTAATTTTAGTCTTTGCAATCATGCCTGCTAACATATTGCAATTAAATAACTGTGGGCCAGAGGTCTGGGATACCCTGGACAGAAAAATGCTGTGTGCAAATACTTTGAGGTGCACAGGACTATTCACTGTTTGTCTGGGATATCTAGCAGTTCAGTCTTAGTTACTGTCACAATTCCATCAGGGATCTGCTTGGGGGTGGTGGGGTAGAAAGGAGAATTCGTGGATATGACTATTGCTGTTACAGTTTTCTTTTAATTAATCAAGCTTCTGTTGGATGCTTGCTTTTTTTCTCAGTTTGATACAGACCTGAATAAGACAGGGATTTATTATAATTCCATATGCACTATGAACTCCAAATGGGGGGTAACCTAAATCATAGTATAATCTGCCCTAGGAGCTTTAGTCATGCATTCAGAAGAGAAACTGAATTGTTTTATGGAAGATATTATTAAATCAGTGATTCCTCTCTGCAGAAAAGCTCTATGAGCCACCCTAACAAATGTTGTTACATGCTTCCTCAGGGACTAACACAGAGGGAAACAAATATTGAAACAGTTTTTGAGTTTATTTTGCAAATGAAAATGTCAAGAATCAGATCTACCTGCCCCAAGAAGAAATATTATATTTAAATTTACCTAAAACAAATTTGAATGTTGTGGTAAAATCAAAATTTTAACAGACAAAATTTTTCATGATAAACATTTTGAGCAGAAATTGTCCAAAAATTCTACAAATTTGTTCTGACATTTCAAATCACTGTAAGCTATCCCCATTTTTAGTGAACTACTCTGGTAGTAGCAATGTCAAAAATAGTATATTAACAGATAAACTACTCCTAGGTTTCATTCTATTCTTCATGAAATTAATGAAACGTTACTAATTATTTTTTCCAGTTTTTAAAACTAACGCCCCTCAGATTGGCTCGGCTTAGAGAAAGTAAAGACATTTCTCTTATTGTATCTCCTTGGTGATATAAATTGGCAGAAGAGGTAGCAGCCTGACTTAAACATGTTGCTGTTAAATACCCAAACCTTTGGCTGCAAATTAGTCAGAGTAGATATTAACATCATGAAATCACCTCTCTTTAGAATTCCACAGTATTATGTTGTGGGAAGACATTTGCATGTGGATACTGTGACTAAGGAATGGTTCCTTACATTGTGGAAGGTATGGTAATGGTATTCCTATAATTTCTCTGAAAGTATATCCATATGGTCTCTATTGCCATTCTGCAACTGCCATATAATATTTTTACTATATAAAAGTAGTAATTGATGAAAAGTAAATTGTGCTTGAAATTCAAGAAGAGGGACTGCATTATGAGAATCGATAGAAAAGGACTACAAATGAAAATGGTGGTAAAGTTCATTAACAATTAATGGACACAGTGAAAGTGGAATCTATTCATATGCAACAACACACAAATCTGTCCTGGCAGTGTCTCCAATCATTCTAAGTCAGGCAACACAGTTGAAAGAAGGGAATTGAGTTAGAAAGCAAAGAGGCAAAGAAGAGGGCTGTATGACTGTTGAAATAGGTGATACCTCTGTTAGAAGAAAGATAGCAGTAGGATGTGAAGTACTAAGTAGGTTTTTCATTGAGGAAAAATTAGTTAAAGAAGAGGAGATGGCTGCAGAGGACAGAATCATTCAATTCCTTACCATTCAAGAATATTTAATACTCCAAACTTTATTGCTTTGCTCATTTTTAAATCCTATACCTGCTTTCAATTCGTCTCATATTGCTGCTCATAGTCTGCATAACAAGGCATTTTTATCCTTTAAAAAAGCAGCAGACTCAAAGATATAATTGTATCAGGATTATGATAAGGGGCTGACTTGATTTATGTAAAAATAAGGTGGGGGTTTTTTTACCCCAAGAAAACGCTTGAGAAAAACACACAGATGAGGACCCAGAGTCAGCAAGATAATGAATTAATTTCTGAGTCTTTGGCAGTTTGAGGTACACACTATAGAAATTATTTTCCATGCAGAATTCTTTAAAATTCTTTGTACATTGTACCATCTGCCCTAGAGTTCTATTTCTAGATCACTTTTTGATCTTTACAAAACTTCTGGTAGCATCACTGTCTTTTTTCAGATAGTTTATTTTAATTCATTCTTTTTCAACAGAGAGCTGGTTACAAGAATATGTATACTCACATTATAGGTTTTTTTTTTTTAGTAGCCTCCACACGATATGTTAATTGATGCTGTAAAAAAGTGGTGCTTAAAACACATGAACAGGGATAAGCTCTGTCCTTAGCTTTCCTTCAGAAGTAATTAATACTAAGATCAACCAAGATAAACTGCAAGACATTATGTTTCTTTGCTTTCTAATTTATAAACTGATGGTCTTCAAGATTTTTGAAAGTTTCTCAGGGAAATAAGTAAGGGAGAAGAATTTAGTTTGTCCCTGCACTACTCTGTGATTACTCTGTGATGGAGTCTCTGATCTTTGGTCAGATGGGAGCTACATGTGGTTACTCAGTGTTTCTTGCTGAGCACACTAAGGGTGTTGGACAAAATCATCAGGCAAGAGCCCAGGAAAAATGAAAGGTATATTTTATATAACGCTTAACTAAACTGTGGAAATCATATAGACTGTTGTAAATGATAAGGATTCAAAAGCCATTAGATGTTCCCAGTAGGAACTGGCTTACACAAAGTCCTGGTTATCTTAAAGAAACAAACCTTGATAAACCTACTCCACTAAATGTTTACTATTAGCCATTTGGAGTCAGGAGAGAGGGCTAACAGCATTTTTTACATCAACACAGTCATTCCTATGACATGTTTCATGCTCACAAATTAGTGTGCAGAATAAATTCTTCCACTTTCTAATGTGTGTGATCTCTTAATGACCATGCCAAACAGAATGGATTTTGGTGCAGCTTATAAATCATTTGAGTAATCCTAGTATTCTCAGGTTGCACTATTACCTCATTTACTCCTAATATTAAAATCTGCATTCTACTAAAGTTTCAGGGACAGTTGTTTTTCATATGGAGTGTTTTGCCTTTTTTTTTTTTCTTTGAAAAGCCAGCTGTCTTTCAGTTTCAGATAATCCCTTTAAGTATAACTAGAAATATTATAAGACTTTGAAGACTTGAAGGAACTCCTTGTTGCCGTCCTATAAAAACCTAATAATTTCATTACACTGACACAACATTGTTTTACCACACATAATTTTGCCCTTAATATTTGTATCATTAAATCTTAACATTCATTCAAATATATAATTTAATACAAGGTTTTTTTCACGTGTAGTGTTTCTATTTGACTCAAAGCAGAGTGAACAGAACTCCTTGGTGGTTCAGATCCAGGGAAACTTGATGCAAGTGTTTGTGCACTTTCCCCTTGTTGAACTTCAAAGGCTCCTCTAAGCCCATTTTTCCAGCCTGTGAAAGTCCTTCTGGATGGCAGCATGATCCTCTGAGGTCTCAGCCTCGCCTCCTAGTTTTGTGTCATTGGCAAACTTGCCGAGGGTACGTGCTGCCCCATTATTCAGATTGTTAATGAAAACACTAAACGGAATTTGACTCAGAATTACTCCTGAGGTAAACTGCAAGTTGTTGGCCTCCAGTAAGACTTCAAGACACTCATCACTACCCTCTGAGCCTAGCCATTCAGCCGTTTTCAATCCAGCTCACTGTCTGCCCATCCAGACTAAACTCCATTAGCTTCTTCACGAGGATCTTAGAACACTCTCTCCCTACCTAAGAAGCCAGTAATTCAGTTGTAGAAGGTTATCAAATTGGTAAAGCATGACAGTCCCTTGAATCCATGATGAAGACTCCTACTGATTTTCTTGTCCTTCATATCTCTGGGATGGTTTTCAGGATTAGACGCTCTATCACCTTCCCAGGGATCAAGGTGAAACAGATCTCCATGTTCTCTTTGACCTCGAATGTAGGAGTGCTATTTCTTTTCCTTCAGGAAAAGAGAACTTCTCCCATTTACCATTATTTCCGTC
Organism: Hirundo rustica; assembly: GCF_015227805.2. Classification (NCBI taxonomy): domain Eukaryota; kingdom Metazoa; phylum Chordata; class Aves; order Passeriformes; family Hirundinidae; genus Hirundo; species Hirundo rustica. The sequence goes on from NC_053455.1 coordinate 37,402,996, forward strand.
AGATATTTTCGAGAACCTTACAATGACAACTACCAGTGACTTCAGCACTGATAGGCATATTCCATTAGGGCTTATGGAATGTCCAGGTTGCTTAAGTATTCCATGACCTGGGAGGAGGTTGTCCACCAATGATTTCCCTCAGGTTTCCCTCAGGTTTCTGTGACCTGAGATTTCAGAAGGATGGTCTTGTTAGTAAAGGCTGAGGCATAGAAGGCACTCTCCTTCAGCTTTTTCCACATCCTGTGTAACTGAGTCTCCTGACTCGTCTGGCACAAGTCGTAACTTCTTCCTAGCCTTCCTATTGTTACTTACCACCTTATTGTTAAGGACATAGAGAAACCCTTGCTTTCTTTGACATGTCTATTAAATTCCAGATTAAAAAAATCTATAAATCTTCTATAAGGTCAGATTAAATTCCAGTTGGGATTTGGCTTTTCTAGTATCATCCCACAAGGTCTCTGTATTGTTCATAAATTACCCTCCTGGCATTTTTGTCTGACTTCCTCTTAATTGGAACCCTTTTCAGATTGAAGGCAGTGATCCTTGAATGTTAACAAACTTTCTTGCATCCTACTTTTTTCCAGGACTCTATTCCACACCATTCTACCAAATAGATCAATGAAAATACCAAAATCTGCTCTCCTGAAATCTAAGGTTGTAAAATTGCTTCTCTGTTACACTCTCTCCTCATGATCCTGAATTCCACTGTCTCATGTTTATTGCTGCCAAGGTTACCTTTGACCTTCCCATCCCAAATGAGCCCTTCTTTGTTGCTGAGTTTGAGGCCCAGCTGAGCACCTCTCCTTGTTGGTTTCTCTGTCATCTGGATGAGGAAGTCATCATTGACACACTCCAGCAGCCTCCTGGTTTACTTATGTATGTGACAGTCCATCCCAGGACACAGACAAGGGCAATTCACCTTCTTTTTAATAGATCCCTAGAGGAAGATTAGAGTGAAATGACACTGAATAATCAGAGTTTGTAAATATATATACATAGGGGTTATTTAGTTTATTTATTTGGTTGCAAAGAAAAGTATACAGTCATTTTGATTATTGTCTATATTTATATAGTAACATAAAAGGATTGCACTATGAAAGGGCAAAAATATAACTCAGAGACATGTATAAGGGAAAATAGAGACAGAAACATAAGAGTGTGAAAATCTGTCTACCTGTGTTGTCCCTTGGTCTCAATTTGCCAGAGGTGGGAGAAACCACAGAGTGGCCAGAAAACGCGAAGTCCAATGGGTTATGATACACTTGGGTTAAGTCAGAGTGCCCAGGTCCCTCTCCTGGGGGAGAGGTGGAAGGACTCATATCTGAATCTGGAGGCACTTCAGGAGTCTTTGGTGGTTTATGACATCTTCTGAGACATGGCAATTTTCTCTTCTCTTGTCAGCATGGTAAGGCTGGGAATGCCCCATCAGACATTTCCTGGGGGATGGGAGGACAGGGAGTTTTACAACTGAGTGGTTTGTGTAATGGAGGAAAATTTAGCCTAACAAGAGGAACAATCCTATCCTCATAGGATTTGTCTCTTATCTCACTCATAGCCCATCATCCGCCCTGTGCCTTACCAGATCACAAGTTAGCTATTACACACCCAAAAGCTCCCTTCCTCCACCTCCAAATCCGGCTTCAACAAAGCACCCTGGCACCTCCACAAGTGGAGAATGTTTGGAGTCATTAATCCATAACAGCCCAGTCTCTCACACCCTGTGTTTTCCCTTTAGCAAATAACAGGTTGGTTGAAGACCCCTACGAGGACAAGGTCCTGCAAATGTGAGGACTCTCTTATCTCCTATTAATAGGGTGTATATATCCACTTCATTTTTCTGGTCAGGCAGCCTGTATCAGACACCCCCTACTCTCTCATGTTTATGCATCGGTTCTTAGCTGGCTCATCACCATCCCCAGGCAGAGCTCCAGATATTCTGTCTCATATAAAGAGCTGCTCTACCTTGTCTTCCCAGCCTGTCCAACCTAAAGAGCCTCTCCATTGCAACAAGTCAAAGGATCCATGGCACCATGTCTTTGTGATGCCAACAGAATCATAGCCCTGGAACTGTACACAGATCTCTAATTTGTGTTGTGACTCACTTACGTTGCGAACGTAAGTCTATGTGCCCATCTGGATGTTACAAGGCAACGTCGATTGTACCAAATAACCCTACTTGTAAAGATCCAGATACTTCCATAGTAAACAAATTAAACTAATGCTTGATTTTTACTGATGTTGCTGAAACACCATTTTTTGGACCTAGTAGAATTTTACACTTTTATCTAATTTCGTTGATGAATACATCCAGTGCAGGTAGCTTGGTTTGAAAGCTGCAGTGTGAGGCACAGGTTGATCTCTGGGTGACAAGAGCCTGAGGCAAGAGGCCGTGACCTGCCAACCCTTTGGACAAAAAAGAGCACAGGGACCTGTGGCCCAGGCAGGGGACCAAATATGGCAGAAGCCCTAGCACCCCAGACTCTCTCACTCAGACTGTGATGGTATAAAGCCCAAGGGTTCCTTTGTTCAGGGTCCTTCCTTGGAAGTACCAGCTCAAGCTTAGTTTTGTAATCTGGTAATTGCACCATGATTTGTTGCATTGCATTATTTGTTTTCATACTGTATTTTATGTCACTTATTTTTATACTGGGTTTTGTGTTATAATGGTTTGTTCTGTACTCCCCTGTTCTCCTGGAAATTCTTTTATTCCAAGGTTTGTCCCTACATGTCTTCCCTGTCACTCTTCCCAGTCCCTTCTGCGGGCCCTGTCTGTCATTTGGCTGTTCCTCCCAGCTTCTGGAGAGTTTGGGTAAGGACACCTAATGATAGGGCAAGAGCCGAGGCGGTTCCTCCCTTTATGTTCCCCATTGGTTTCTTTGAATGTCCCTCCAACCCTGTTCCACTCCCACTTTATCCCTCACTGGGTGTTGGTTCGTCCCCTCCTTTAGCCCCTCCCCTGTATGTAAGCCTGGAACATGAGGCCCAGGCAGGACTTGGCTGGAGCAGCACAACTGGGTCAGGCGTCCAACCCGGATGGAATAAAGACCTTGGACTTTGCCCTCTGACCAGGTCTGACTCCTTTCCTCTGCCATTGACACCCTCTCTCCCGTGCTAAGGGGAAAAGCCCCTTTGCTGTTCCCCTGGTGTTTAGGACCCAGGGGAGTTTTCCTGTATTGTCGTAGTCTCGAGCTAGCCTGGGCAAAACAGAGCCAGTGGCTCCTATAGAGACAAGCAACAATGATTAAATTATTTAAAGGATCTGGATGTCTGAGAATGGGAAACCTGAGGTCAAGCAGGTAAGGAAACTGGTATGACCGTGAAGGAGTGGGGTGTAGCTATGAAGGAGACTTGGTCCCAGCTCAGGTGTGAGAGTGACTGCACCAGAAGGCCTCTGCATGGTCAAACAGGAAGTTTCTTTAAAAGTTTTATCTTCAACCATAAATAATTTCTGTTCTAAGCTGTTTTTAACCTGTTTTTGCATTCCTTTCCCATGAAAAGGTGCTTAAGTTTAAGTAGAGTACAGCAAAGAAGAACCCATTCTAGTGCCAAGACAACTCAAAAAGGTAAGATGTGACCTAGGACTCAGAAACTACCAAATTAAAACATTCTTTAATTTTGCCTGTAAAAAGAAAAGGGATTGTCTCCATTTTTTATCACTGAAAACTGTTAGATATATATCCATAGAAGAAAGCAGAGTTTTCTAAGACCTCTAATATTTTAATAGTAAAAAGCAGGGGATGATCATATTTACACCAAATGCTTTTTTAGTAGTTTTTCTCCTTAATACTTCTCAGCTGAAAGCATCTATGCTGCTCATAGACTGATCTGAATGTTCAGGTATGAAGCGATACAAATAAGAACAAAGTTTTATTTTACTGTTATTCTCATTCCTGTATGGTCCTTTAAAAAGACTGAACCTTCTGGGAAGGACGTTGAGATATTTCCTTTCTTCATAATTGAAAAATTTCCTTGAGAGTTTTCTCCCCAGAAATCTCAGCAGCAGGCTTCTTCACATCCCTTGTTGTTTGGAATACCATGAGATATGGCTGTAGAAGGAAATCTCCATTATTATTAGGTGAGAAGGCTGCATCCCTTTCCCTGACTTTAGGTGTTGTGGTATTGTATTGCTCATTAGTTAATAATTAGGCAAATTGTTATAGATGACTTTATGAAGGCATGAAAGCAGTTTTGGCAAAACAATACAATTTGTTCCATGCATGGCAGTCTGCCTTAGCAACAAAGTCTGGAATCATATTTCTTCTCATCTTGAAGTCACATTGTGAGATTTTTCAGGTATTAGAACTACGCTTTCAGACCTCTCTGTGCCCTCATTTAAGATGTCTCATCTCTTGTGAAATCCTGACTTCTGACAACAGGTATATTCAAATGGAAAAGAAATTTCATCTGCTTCAGCAATAAATCCCATATGTATTCAAAAGAAAGCTTTCTCTGAGCCTATCAATCACCAAGTCATGTAGGAAAGAATTCAGACATCACTAAATAAACATGATGACTTGCTCTGTGCTGAAAATGTTGATGTTGAATATTCAATATATAATGACATTAGAGAAAAATATTTGTTTGGTATGATTTATACACATGTAACCAGAATATCTCTCAGAGAGAAAAGTGAGCTACATATTGTTTTATAGAGACACTTAGATATAACAAATGTATATGTCTTTTGGAAACATCTTGAAAAGCAGAGGAATTGTGGGAAAGTAAGAAACAAGCCTTGTATTGCTTTCTTTTAATGCTAGGCTCAGAAGATACCATGGCAAAGAATTGTAGACAGCTAGTGCACATTCATTTAAAACAGTTAAAATTTTCCCCTTTCCTCAGCATTGTGAGGTTTCACGGTGGAGGAGGGGGTGGTTCTTCATCAAGTTGAAAGAAAGAATAGGATCACCAAGAGTTTATAGGAACTTCAATTTCAGAAAATCATCTAAAAATCCTTTCTTGCATAATCGGGTTTTTACTGATATTTCTGTTTCCTTCATATTCTAGGAGAGGATTTTGTTTCTTACTGGCTTACACCCTGTTTGAAAAGAAGACAGAAGGCCAAAAGACCACTAGAATATTTCTTCTTTTAAAGAAAACCAGTTGGTCTGGAGTATCAAACATGCATAAGACAATGCGGATCACCAATTTCTATCTCAGAAAAAAAAAAAGTGTATGTATGCATGAGTTCAGTGATATTACATGTAATAGAAACATAGGGAACAGAGCTGATTAATTTATGGATTAAACAGAATAGGTTCATTTTCCTTAGGTTTATGTCAAATATGGAAAAATAAAAAGTATCCTAAATAATAAGTAACCTAAACCTTTTTGTTTATGATAATATTTTGCACTAAAATATGTGAATTGCAGTCATTTGACAGCTCTAATGACTTATCACCATGTCCAGTGGACTACAGCCACGCTAACCCAGTGTACCATGTATCCAAGAAGAAAAAGATACATGAAAAAACCACATTCTTGAATTTGAGTGAGGGCATCTGAGTTCCAGTGGTGGAGAACTAGATTGACCATGACTCTATGGTGTTGTAATGCATTAATTTGGTTTATATTGTGTTTCATCAGATTTGTAATGTTTTTTCCCTGTTCCCCTTTTACTGTATCATGTGGTTTGTCCCTGCTCAGCAGTGCGCATCCCCCACACTGGAATGTAACCCAACTCTGTTCCTCTCCCACCTTGTCCCTGACTGGGCAGTGGCTTGTCCCTGCCTCTGGGCCCGTCCCCCTCCCCGGGGAAAAAGCCCCGGGAAGGGCGGAGCCTGGCTCTCTGGGGCACTGGCACCACACTGGGGAAGAGCTCCAGCCAGCAAGGCAGGACTCCAGAATAAAGCTGTGATATTCCCCCGGTGAGAGAGCAGGCTCTTGCCCTTTGCCATCGGTGGTCGTCTGGTCTCATAAGGAAACACCACACTATGGTATTGTCAAAGCATAATTTTAAGCCAGGGACCACATCTAGTATTAAAAAATAGTTCTGTACAGAACCTTCTATGTTGTAGATAAAATCAACTCTTACTTTGACTTTGACTTTGTTGCCTTTAACCACTGCAAGAAATGGACTCATACTTACAAACCAATTAGCTCATGTGAGAGAGGTATGGGAAACTTAAAAAAAAGTTCTCTGACTAAATGTCAGCACTTGAGTTAAATTGCTTAGAAAAAAATTAGGCATTTCTGTCACTGGGGTTTTTTAGTTTTTTTTTTTGTTTTGGGTTTTTTTAGGAAAGAGTTAAAGTGATTCCCTTACAGATATTTAACTAAACAGTACAGAATGCCATTCCAATGCCACCTCACCTATTTAGAGAAGAAATAAGGTTAAGGGAACAACTGCTTATCCATATTGACTGTGAACTGTGGGCATTTGGCTGAAACTCAGTTGCCCTAGAATCAAATTCCTGAAATTCAGACCTTTGAGCAGTCCTCCCTTCTTTTGTCCACAGAAGAATATTTTATTTACATATATCATGTTACAGACATTGCATATAGCAGAGGGACTGATATGTGGATGATGCTGCCAATGTCCTACTAAATGATGAAGCTACTATACAGTAGAGATCTGTAGACTTTGGCTACACAGCTGGCCAAGCAGTAGCAGAAAAATTCCAATTGAGGAAGCAAGAGAAGTTACAGAGCCAGAGGTAAGCCTGTTTTTTTAAGCAGAGGTGAGCATAAGAGCCTTGTGATATAATATCCTACAAGGTACCTAAGTTGTCAAAGTCATAACTGAATCTTCTACTATCCTGACATCTAAGGTTTTGGGGTTTTTGTTTTTTTTTTTTTTTAACTGAGAGAATAATTATAAAATCGTGTTAGAACACATATCTAATACAATGACCTTCCGTTTCTTTGCTCCTTTTTCTTATCTATAGGGTTACATGTGCCTACAATTCTGGATAAGTGTCAGTTATTCCAAGCATTTTTGGACAGAATATTAGTGAAATAAGGAGAAGAAGTGCGTAGATAAAGAGCTCAAAATTCAACTTCTACTGAATATTTTGAGGAAGTTGTTTTTTTAAAATTTGTTGATTTTGTTGTTTGGTTGTTTTGATGTTTTATTTTTGCCTGTAATACTATGAAAATGGTGAGACGGTTTGCTGTTGAAACTACCTTGATTGTATACAAATACAACATAGAACACTTATCAAATGATTATGTTTTCCATACCAAAGCCTCAGCTAGTGGCTGAAATGTATAGAAATATTTTTAAATTACGTAATATTGAATTTAATATTTTAATTATATATAATATTAATAAGCTTTCCTTTGAATGCACCATATGTTTATATCTGTCAATGTCAATTTTCTCAAAGTCTCTTTTATTGTAAATAAAAAATGCATTATAACGTAATCCTTTGTTCCATTGTTTTACATCTTATTTTATAAGAATACTAAAAAAAATAAGCTTCTTTTCATATGTTATCTATAGAATCATCAGATAATATTTACCATAAAATGAATTCCTCTTAATACAACATAATGCAGAAAGCCTGTGTGCCATTGGTGAAGTGGATTTACCCCATAAAACTTGTATAAAAGGGAGACACAAGAGTTCAGGGAAAATCGCATGGGAGCTGCTATAGAGAGAGTTTGAATATTTTTAAACCCTAAAGCAATCCTATCATATACTTGGAAGGAAAATTAATTTCTGCAGACTTCATTAATTATTTTAATGAGAGCACTCAACAGATAGAAATATATAAATTTCAAAGGGAAAAGAGAAAGTTGGCAAAAAGGAAAATTCCCTCACTTTAAAATACAAATATACCAGCTTTTGACGATATATTTCAACCATGTTGAAGGGGGGGGTTTTATTACCTATGGGTATATGGAGATCAGGGAGTTCACACAACAAAGATGATCCTTTAGGTTGCTTAAGAATCATACAATATAATTGTTTTATGTTGGCTTTATTACTTAGGGTGGGGAATATTTCCCTCTAGATCTTTACATCTTGGTTTCTGCTTGTTTTGTGCTTATCACATACATACTTTCCAAAAATAGATTATTTTGACCAGCACTCACCTGAACGAGGTGTATGTTCCTTGCGCATGGCACACTGCATTTAGTTCAAAGCATAAACTTATTTTGGTAGAAAAGATTAAACATACATACAGTGGCTATATTTATATTGAATTCAGAATAATGTCAACATAATGTTTAGTGGATTTTATTAGTTGTCTTTAAGTGGAATACTGAAAGTTGCCATGGTTTTTTTCTTGATATCAAAATGCAGGTAAATAATGTTCAAAACTATTTTTAATACTACTGATAATTGGCACCAGTGACTGCTCTCTAGTGAGATGGTAGTATTTATGTGTCAGCTGCTACACAAAAACAAAAATATAAAATCCCCCAAGCTTCAAATCTCTGAATATTTTTTCTTTAAAAAAATTTAAATTTCATTTTGAAAGAAAATGGAGAACTCATAGAGTTTTCACTCCTTGGCACATCAAATAATTTGGTTTCTATCTTTTCCTTGTTAAAAAAAATATGATTGATTCTATGCCCAACTTTGAGATTCTACCAATAACATTTCAGTTTATAGATTTTTGTACTAGGTCAAGACAAAGACAATGGTCATGTTGATATATGAAAATAAATCACAGTCAGTGTATGCTATTTGTGGCATAAGGAAATATCTTTGAATAATAATAGTGGATTTTTAAAAAAAAAATTAAAAAACTAAGCTTGAGTGGAAGATCCCTTAAAATCAGTCTTTATGTTAGTGCAAAGATTTACAGTAAAAAGGTTATGTATCAGCTTGTAGTCTCTCAAGATATCGTCACTGCTTAACCATCAAAGTTAGACTTGCCTTTTCCAGTCACCCTTACTGTGGCATCCTCTGGCTTTTATTCATCAAACCTTTGTAAACATTTTCAGGAGTTTCTCTATTTATTTTGACTGTGAGTGGATGCATTATTGAATTATTAAAATGTTGCTCTTTTTTGAAGAGTAAGTTCTTGTTTGCTTTAGGTTAACATTATCCCAAGAGTAATAGTTCAAAAGTAATTATTAGGCTATTAATTTAACAAATATTAAAAAAAAATAAAATGGAGTTTAATTTTGAGAATAAAGCTATAGAGTTCATACATAATTTTACCATGGGAAAAAACCCACCAACAAACATCTTATAAATCACAGAAATGTAAATGTCAGTAGCTTTATAAGAGCTAACATTTTATTGTGTTTAAGATTTCTAGTTAAAAAAAGTTGACAAATCAGTATGACATCATAATGAAGTTTATACAGATTTCTATATGATACATAGCCCTATCTACAGGTATGATAGAATGCAGCTCAGGCACTCTGGTTATTTGCAGTAGAAATGGAGAGAAGGATCTATGGATGAATTTATTCAGGGCTTCATGCCGTGTCTTATACATTAATCATGAAGCATCATGCTTATGCAAATATGCAGCAGCCTAATTAGGCATACAGGGTAGAACATTTGGAATAATGTTATGAGCTATTGGGCTTCTGAAATATGTTCCTCAGCCAAATTCTCAAAAGCAAAGTAGATCTGAGATGCCTTTTTACTTTTGAAAACAGGTGTACAATTGTCTTTTAGGTGCTTATTTCATGCCTTCAACTTCAAAATAAAGCTTGATCCCAGTTGGCATGACATTTTCCTTGTCACTGGAAAGTAGCTGTGGATATTCTGAATCACTGACAAGAAAACAAAATGTTCATTGGGAACTCAGACATGCTGAGAATTCTGAGAATCCTATAATACTTTGAGAAATTTTGTTGTCTGTTTTGAGCATTCTGTCTTTGGAAAATATTGAGGTTGAATTTAGCACTTCCTTTCTTCTTGCTACAATATATGATTAATCAAAATATCCTGTTTCGCATTCTGAGATTTCAACGTCTTAATGTAAATATGCAGAATATTAGGCATTCCACTTTAGAATGCAAAATTTTATTACAAAAATTAATTTGTACTCTTGTCCAAAAATTACTCTTTAATAAAATTACTACCATGTGTTTCCTATTTCTGTGAATATTTGTTAGTTTTCTTCACATCTGTTAAAAAGTTAAGCAGCAATTTATTTACTCTTTGGTAGCTGCTGTAGAGAAAAAGAAATTAGTACTTGCAAACTAAGTCACTAGTGCTACGGTAAACACAGCACAAGATTAAACAATCCTAAAATAATAATAACTTTCACAAAATAAGCTAATCCTTTTGCTGGGATTTTAGCATTTAATCTATACATTCTTCATTTGTTCACAGGTTAGTGTATGGATCAAATTCCATCTATACATAATAGCAAAGGCACTGTGCTGCCTGACAACACTAATTATGCCTGACAACAAAAGCAAATGCTGGAAGACTGCCATAGAAAGAGGAAATTATGACCTCTAAAATATAGTGCCAATATACTTAGAAATATCTGAAGGTGTTCCCTGCTGAGGTATCTCATGAAACATGGAGATTCTAGTGGAAATGGGTGTTCCAGCTGCAGCAGAGCATCAAATGGAAGTTAAAGTGTTAAAATTTCAGGTGGCAAGGAAAAGAATCATCCTTTTTAAAAGATATGAGAAAGAGAGAATAAGATACTTTGAGATTTTGTGGGTTTTAAATTGCAGAGGACATATCATCATCTGAATTTCACATCACAGGATGATGAGAAGGCTGATAGCCTTCCTCCTGTCCAGCAGAGAATTATTGGAGCCCTTTATAAGGAAAAGTATTATGTATTTTGTTGTATTTTATGACCATATGAGTTCTATTCCTGAATAACCCTGCATTCTGGGAACACAAAAAGAAAATTATCAGAAAGCATTAATTTATATTCATTTTTTATTAATGATAAGTATATGCACTTTATAGAAGGCCACAATTTCATATCCCAAGTAGATTCTGGATAGCAAGCTGAGGGAATGCAGACCTTGAAAAGCTAAGCAGTCTTCCTCTATCCTATCAAAATTAGTAAAACAGAAAAGGTGAAATTCAAGAATTTTGAAGTCTGCGGAACAATTTCTATAAACTTCATCTGTTAACTTAGATAGTAAATGAGCTAAAGCTTTTTTTTTTTTTTAAATATATACTGCATATTTAATTTTCTTTTGAAAACTTTGTCAGCATTTTTCAAGCATTTGTCTACATTTCAAATAGTTACCTAAATAAATGTATCAAACATTCAGCCTTTCTGTTTGTTTCTTTCATATGTCATACACTCATCCTCTCTGGAAGACTGAAATTTAGAAATTTAAGAAATTTAAATTTAAATTTAAGAAACAATGAAATCAGGGCACCCCCAAGTGCACAAACTCTCTCTCTCTATGATTTCACTTAGAGCCTTCATGTTTGATTTAAAGGAAAATTTGAAGGAAAAAAGTGGAAAAAAAAAAAAAAAGTTGTTGAATCTCAGTAAACTGTATTATACATCAAATGTTTGCACAGAGAGACGTATTTTTCCAGAATATTTTTTAAAAAAGAGAAAAAATAGTGCTGTTTTGGCTGCTCACTTGAGAGAAATTGCAGATGAAGAGGGAATATATGAGGGTAAAACAGAGATATAATTTTTAAAAGGTCTTGTACAAGTCTCCACCAGTCCCTTTGAGAAATCTTAAAAAAATAATTATAGAAAATATTCTTATCTTTGCCTTTCAGTTTTTAGTCCCTGTTTCATAAAAAAAACTTACTAAGGCAAGTGAGTATGGCCCATGGCAAATAGCGCTACTCCTTTTGGAAGAATAGCCTACTTATTTTTTATTGAAAACCCATGCCAACATTAGGTACTATTGTTTCAATGCATGGTTGTCAATAACACACAGACCTGGACCCATTTAATGCTTCTTGTGATTCATAAACTGCCTGAAATCTGACATTTTCTCATTTACATCTACTTCATTCAGTATCTTCTCCTCTGACCATTACTACAGTGCCCAAAAGCGGTCTCTTCACATTTTCCCATTTTAAGTTTTCAGTGAAGAAAAATGTTCCCTGGTTTCCTTTAGGATCTGAGTGCTGTCAGTGAGTGGCAGTCTGGAGCTCTGGCTCTTGGGACAGGTCTCGATGTGATGAGAGAACTTCCTGTACAGCGAGAGGCAAAAATTTATGATCCCACCTCTTAAATCCCAGCTCTGGGCTGCCTGGAGCAGGGTGAGTTTTCAAGAGCAAGTAATGAGACAAAAAGGTGAGTTCCAGAAAGAAAACCTTCACCTGCAAATTAGCAGAGCTATGTCTCAAATTTTCATTTTTTAAGTAATTCATACTTTCCTCCTGACTTTGCGAAGTGAGCCATGTTGTATGTTGGAATTCTCCTTAATTACTCTTAGCAGCTCTAAAAATAGAACTAAATTTTAATTGAAAAACTAAAACAGGACAGTAAGAAAATAAGGACTAATTACTATGTTTTTAAAAGCCCTTAATACTATTGCCAAATACTTCAAAACACAGAATAAGGATATTCTGAATTCAGAGATGTATCAGCTACCTAACAAAGTTAAAATTGAAATTAAAATCCTATAACCTAAATAATAAAATAAAAATACTTATTAAATGTAACTCAACCCAGAAACTCTCTGAAAAATACCGTAGTCTTTTTGCAGGGGCATAATCGATACAAAATTTGATAAATATAGGGTTATGAACAAGGCAAGAATATTTTTAAAAAAATCTCTTTTGAATCAATCAAATATATTGTATTTTACTGTTAAACTGATAAACTCTTTTTTCTTCTTATCTTAGAAAAATAAATTTCAAAGCATAAACACCATTCCAAACTGGAGAATGTCTGTGGTAGGACTTTTGTGAGAAGGTTTAGTGCTGTTGTTTGGACTGAGACTATTTTATTTTTATGTTATAAGGAATTTTACATGCTCCTTAATCTTCAGAACAGTTTTTCCGAGATCTGCTTTCCTGCTAGCCCTTGTATACATGTTGGGATAACTTCTTGGGCTTCTCTGACTTGAAAGTGGACTGCAACACATTCCAGTAAGCTGACTTGCATTTTGCCTGACACATGGATTTCAATTTTCTCAAGAAACCTATGCATCTAGCAGTAAGAATATCTAAGCTATGTCTCCTGACACCAAAGGAATACTTAGCCAAGTAGAGACAGGATCAAAGTTCTTAAAACAATGGCACTTTGGGATTGCTTGCTAAGAATAAATTCATGTCAAGTCCACTTTATAAATATGTTTAAACTACTTGTGTAACAGTGACTAGAGCTGACATTTTAATTTATTTAGAGTATCACATACAATACTTCATTATTTGTGACTAATATCTGAAATCTTTATGTACCACATTGGATGCTTTGAGCAACCTGACCTAATGAAAGGTGTCCCTGTCCAGAGCAGAGGAGTTGGAACTAGATGATCTTTAATATCTCTTTCAACACAAATCATCCTATGATTCAATACTTTTGAAACATATTAGTTGAATTTTTACAAGACTCTACCTTAGTGACTTTTGCAGAAGTATGTTACTAATACTCCTTTCACTGCTGTCATAGATTACTGTCCTTATGGGTTAAGTTCCCCACTGTGTGGATATATATATAGTTGCTAACTATCCTAAACTAGGAATTACACTAGTTTATTGAGGGGAGATAATGTCAAAAGCCTTGCTGCAGTCCAGATAAACAGCATCCAGTGTTCTTTCCCCATCTGTTCAGCCAGTTGTCCCATTGCAAAAGGCAATCAGGTTGGTCAATTCTGATTTTCCTTTGGTGAATCCATGTTGACTCTAATTGATCATCTGGTCTTCTACATGCTTAGAGATTGTCTCCAGGGGAGCTGTTCCATCACTTCTACAGGCTGATAGGCCTTAAGTTCCCTAGGTTCTCCTTCTTGCCTTTTCTGAAGACTGGAGTGACATTTGCTTTCTTCGGCCCTCAGGCACCTCTGACTGCCATGACCTTTCAAAGATGATTGAGAGTGAGCTAGCAATGATGCCTGCCAATAGCCTCCATAACCAGTGGACATTGATTCCTTTGAAATGATTTGCATTATACCAAGCTTTATCTATATTAATAGAGAATATCATAACCCAGGATACCAAATTAATTCCATATCATAAAAAGTTCATTAATTATTTATGTGTTTGAAGAAAAAATTATTTTTGCTGCAGAGTCCAGGAGGAAAAGGACAAAGATGAGGGTGCTGGCCAAGGTGTGACTTGGATCATCTATGGAAAACTAGTGGCAAGGTTTACTGATTTATTTTTCAAGAGGCCTTAGAAAATAACTCTGCTTAGGAGGGAAAGAGTGAGAGTTGTTGGCTCAGAACAGCGTCTGCCTGTCTTTCAAGAAATCATTCCCTCTTTCATACAGTTTCTCAACACCAAATCTATCAGTGGCCTTTACTCTTGTGAGTATCTCTTAGCTGTAAAGAAAGTGACTGCAGAGGGACAGCCAGCTGCCTAGGGTTACAAATTACAGCAGAGATCCCCTACACTAGACAGATCACTTATCATAGCCCCTGACACTGCTGTGTCTGAGAGGTCATTCTGTTTCTGTCTAGTGGCAAATGATTGTAACAGTGGATGCATCCTTTTATGCCTGCCTCACTGCAATGACATTTCTGGTTTTGTATATCTTTTATGCAGTTCCTTACATTGTTCCTGAGGACATGAGCCTCTTCTTTCTACCTGAAAATATTTCTTTTCATATCTTACTCAAATAGGATTTTTGACTGTCACTTTTTTACTTTATTTTACTTTTTTAGAGCCAAGCCTTGAAGAGTTAAGTCAAATGATTCTTATCTGTGGTCAAAGTTTGCTATTTTTTTTAGGTTTCCTTCTATCTTATCATCCCACTATCTTCTAGTGATGGACGGAGAAAACCAAAAGTATAAAATGTTAATAAAAATGTTTGTCATAAAAAGAATAGTTTCACTTCAAGATGTGTGGCTGTGCCCCACAAAGATGGACATATCTACTAAAATAGTGCAAGTATTCTTCTGTGTTTAAAATATTCCTGTCTGTCAGTCTTTGAAGTAATTTCTATCCCTACTAAATAAATTCAAATATTACCAGTAAAAAATTTCTGCCTCCATTTGTAAAACATAAGTAAAATATGATTTAGTGTTTACCTTTCCTTTGAATGCATAATAACCACCCTTTGGTTTAAATTTATTTTACAATGGCAGTGATACCAAGCATGGTGGAATTAAAGACAAACACATTCTCATAATCAATATATATTTGGAAGATATAGCAACATTCTTTTATAAACATGTTTCCATAGGTACTATGCATTTTAAAGAACTTTTTTTGATAACTGGATGCAGTGCAAAATCTTCCTGTGATCTTTCAGAGCTGCTGATAGCCAAAGTCCCTGATAGCCACTGCACTGCTACAAATCTCCTTTGCAATTATAATGTGATCTGTGTGCATAGTTCATTTGAACTGTTGTCACAACTACCTTACAGTTTTCTAGTGTCCATTAAATCAGTGATGTTCCACAGTTCTTCAGTAGTTACTTAGGTGTTTGGGTTTCTTCCTCATAGTGCTAAATTAGTTGACTCTTAAAATATTGATTTAAGCCCTTAGGGTTGCACACTGATCTAAGACACGCTTCTTGAAAACTGAATTATAGATAGGTTTTTCCCCATGCTGGAAGAGAATAGCTTAGATGTTCAAAGAGAAGTTGGTGATCTATCCATTTTAAAATTGAAAAAATTACTTGCTTTAATTTAATTATTCCTAGAATTGCATAATACTTAAGGCACTCTAAGTTGGACAAAGTTGGCAACAAAAATATTTGAACAAGCTCTTCTCTAAAGAATTCAAAATTACCTTTTATACAAATTTTCATATAATTAGGGATAGCGAACTTGGCTCAAATCAGAAAGCATACCTTGTATTTTATAAAACTAAACTGCCAGTCATGACAAAGGAATTGCTTTGTTGTTCTAAATTTTCAGTTATTATAATTAATTAAAAAAAACACAAATAGGAAAATCTAAGAGAATGCAGAAATGGAATATTGCTAACATTCTAATAATATTGTGTTTAGTTCATTTACAATGTATTTCAATGTAGTTAGTGGATTTATTAATATTTTTATAGCAATATTCAAAATCAGAATATATTCTGTTTAAGGTAAAAACCCTAAATTATAGTACAAAATTTTAAATAAGTGGATAATATCAACATGACACATAAATCATCACAACTAGATCTAACTTCCTTGTGTAAGAAGAAGGACTGACATACTGCACTACTTGTGTATATGTTGAATTTATGTGGTATTAGAAACACAGAATTACCTCAGGTGATACAAAGTGAAGAATTCCATCCTTTGATAACAAAAAATTGTTAAAGATAAGGAATATGGGAAGATGTCATACTGATTTTTTGATCTATGAATTAGAATTTCAATTCATCTGAAATTGCCACAGACTTAGAAGAACAGTTCCTCACGTCATGTTAGCTCCATGTCAGAATCCTAACAATGAAGTAATTTATTTTACATTTTCTAAAAAAAATTCCAAACTGATTCTTTGGAGAGGTTTTATGTCAAGATGCAAACTCTGAGCACTAGACTGCATCGAGATAGTTCACTGCATAAGAAGAAATATGTAATTGAGATAAGTTTCTTTTTTATGTTTCCTTCTAGGCCAGATTTGCTGTATATTCTTCACATCATTGAGTCATAGTTCTTCAAGACTTTATATGCAACAAAGATAGATCTTAACTGACTGGGACATATGGGAGCTGGTAGTATAGCCAGCAGCAGTCTGGGAAGCATTAAGAGGGACTACAGAGCCCCAGGAGAAGTGGTAAAGCACTGAAGCTCAAGTAGTTATTTCATCAATCCTCCAGGCCAAAGGGGTGGAGCATGGGAGGGATTCTTCTTCAGACACTTCAGTAAAAGGACAGGGAGTAATGTGTACAAATTGAAAGAGGAGAAATTTAGGTTTACATCAAAAAGAAATTCTTTATTGTGAGAGTGGTGAGATACTGGAACAGATTCCCAGGGAAGTTATGGGTGCTCCAAACCTGGCTGTGTTCAAGGACAGGTTGGAGAAGGCCTAGAGGAAGGGGTCCCTCCCCATGGCTGGGGAGGTTGGGATTAGATAATATTTAAGGTCACTTCCAACCTTTAACTTTCTATGACTCTATAACTGGATATGCAAATATGTGGAAAGGGAAAATAATCTTGAAATTTTTTTGAAAGGAATGTATGAAGCAATGACACTGGACAGTCCTCATACAAAACACCACAGAAAATGTACTTGCTCTGTATAACAATTCCTGTGTTTTATCCCATTTAAGAGGTAATGCTAAAGCAAGCTATTAAGCTGTGGCAACGGAACTGTAGAGATATCTTTGCACTTAGACCAGTTAGATATGCAGAGGATAACCTATCCTTAGAAGGACCATGCTGTCATATCTATACTTTTTCTCGAACTCAACATCGACCAAGTAGTTCAGAGGGAAATGAGAATAATGTTTATTATCCAGTGTAGATATTAATTATCCTATTGCATTTGCTCATATTTCACTAGTGGACTATGATCAAAACTTTCAAACATCAGACCACACTGCAAACACAAAAGGATTTATGCATGGTTTTGCAAGCAACTGCTTAAAAGAGAACATGTGGAAATATGAAGTGTATTATGTCCACATAGATCATGGTGAACTTTAGCAGACAGGCTTTTCACCCTGCAAGAATGAAAAAAAAGAAAAAAGAAATTAACTTATGGGTAGCTGTGCAATAATATCTTTATTCTGTGGATGTCATGACAAGGATAGCATTCTGGATTTGTGCATTTCTCCACTGATCTTTGATCAGATTCATACTTCTGCTCATGGTTTTAGGTAAAGCAATAGTGTTATTTAACTAACTTGTTATATCATGTGTAGGACTTCTGGCCTAGAAATTAATGACTACTTCTCAAAAGGAAATGCTCACAGACAGATCTGATAAGCTATTTTTTAAATCCATTTTAATAAATCAGAAAAAGGATTCCATAACTGTGTATGTTTTATCTATACAAAAAAAGCTCATAAACTATCCTCATATATATTGGATTTATCATATTTCTCCAAAGCAATTTGAAAAGTACTGAAATATATTCCCTTTCAGGTTCCAAAAGAACTTTAGTAATAAAAGGAGAAAGTTGCTGCTGAAATTCATTTTCTTATAGATTTATAGGAAAACTAAAAATTGCTTTGATGTCTTTTGCATTCCCTTGCCAATTAAAAAAAAAAAAAAAAGAAGTTAAAAAAAAAAAAAAAAAGATAAAAGAACTTCTATTAAATTTAACAACAGTCTTCTCCTCTCTCCCCACTTCAAACCTCATTTATCTTTTATGAGCCCTGGGCATCTTGCCATAATAAAACTGTGCATAATACCAGAGTTCTAAAATATTGTGTTTTTCCGTTTTTTTTTTTACACCAAGTACTCACTGTGGCACTGACCCTGCCATTTAAGAATTTGGGTTGAATGGGCCAAAAATTTATGCATTACAGCATGTTGTTCAATATTCAACGACCTGGGCAATTAAGATACCAAATTTTCAGAGGGATTGCTAGCTGCTCTTGCTGCTAACAGCATTCCTTGCAGCTTAGCATTGCCTAAAAATAGTCACTGGGATATACATTTTTTTCAGGGGTTGTGGGAAGAAGAGAAAATATTAACATATATTAGAAAATGTATAAACATGTTACACATCCTTGAATTAAATTGATTTTTTTTCTATTGATTTCCATTGGTTGATTTTCTGGAACAAAATCATTAACTTCTAGTGAATCATAGAACTTCTGATTTTATCTCCATGGATGTCTTTTTTTTTTTTTTTCCAGTTTTCTGAAAATAGAGATGTTTTTACCATCTAATCTTATTTTCTGATTATTTAAAGGCATTCTATTTTCTTTGAAAAGTAGACCCAATGAAGACAAGGACAAATTATTGCTTATTTTGATTAAGTTGAAGCAGTATATTAAAGGGGAGATTTTTGTTCAGATATTCTTTTAATATAGACATCTGTAATGAAAATACCTGCATTAGATTATCCGTCCAGACCCCAGCCATTTAGAGTGGATGATTCTAATGTAAAGAAGGATATTATTTCCAGTGAACATTTCCCTGAAATTTCCTTTTTTTTTCCTGCGACTATACCTAGAGTTAGGTTTCTATACCTGCACAATGTTTAATCTTAGATGTCAAAACCCCCCTCCCATGTTGCCAACTTCTCTTTAACACAAAAGAGAGATTTTTGTCAGTCTTTTCAACTGAATTACAGTATAACTTGTTAGAACATTTGTAAGCAACATAAAAATCTGTATTCTAGACTGAAAAATAAGTGTAGGTTATATTTGCATGCATACTGCTTGAAAGCTATTCCTTTGCTCAAAAGCAAAGGCAGCAAGAGCAACATCTGAAGGACATTGTGGATATTGTTTTGAGAATTTTGAGCTTTAAATGTGACCAGTAACCTAATATTGAACTCCTACATTCATCAACTGAAGCCATGCAGCAGAGTTGGAAAGTATGAAAAAAACACAATACAGGAGGAAAACTGATACACAATTCTCTTGAATATGTTTTATTTATAGTTTTGATGGTACAATAAAGACAGTGGCCAGCAGGGTTAGCCTCCATTACCTACTTCCTATTGAACAGGTGGATAGAGGGAAAATGTTAAACTGGAGATTGCAAGCAGAGTAGAGTTTGGTACTTAAGATCACAGAGATGGAGAAGATATAAAGAAGCAAGGCTTTGCGAGGGAGTCAGATCTGTGTAGACTTAAAAACATTATTCTCTGAAGAAACTATCTTCTATGCTCTAGTCTTTGAGCCTCGGTTTTCCAAATCAGCCCACCAACAAACACAATGAATGTGTTAATAGATGTCATGCAACTCAATTCCAATACTGACAGAAAATATACCTAAGAATTCTAAGGCATTTCTGTGGTATGAAGACTTTTTGAAACTTCCTCAGTCTTTTATTTCCAGAGTTCCTAAATCCTCTGTTTTAAAACTGTGGAAGTGAAATCAATTAATCACAGGGTGCAATGTAACATATAATGAAAGAGAAGTGAGATTTGATATCAATCTTATTTTCTCTGTCAAAGATAGTTATAACAGGTGATCATCATTGAAAATATTACTTCTTTATTACAAATTATAAAAGAGACATATCATTCATGAGTTTCTGGCCTTCTCTTGGAAGGAAGTCAAATAATTCATTTTTCAGCAATAGAAAACAGATGACTGAAAAAAGAAGAAATTTGAGGCCAGGTTCTCAGCCAAGACTTTCAAATTAAGTATTGGTGATTTCTAGAAAGAGGAAAAATCCAAATACATCAGCCTGTGAACTGAAACTAGAAAAACTCACAGGTTTTTTGTTTGCTTTGGTGGGGGTTTTGTTTGTTTGTATCTTTGTTACTTTGTTTGTTCTAACAAGAGTTCTGTGGAATTTATTGGTGTTCCATGAGCTTAGGGTTGCTTATATTTGCATTGTAAAGTTGTCAAGTCAATTGTACTTTTTTCAGGCTGGGGAAATTTTTTCTGCCAGAGGGCTGCCTTTAAGATTAAAATGTTTCTTGTGTGGATAGAAAATCTTCTCTGGACAGCAAATTTGTCAGGGTGGAATAGTTAGAAAAAGCTTCAATTGTAAAAGAAGGCTAGCATTTGTCTTCACTACTAAAGAACATGTAAGTTTGATAGGTAGTGGTCAGATTGATTGTAGGCATGAATGGATTGGAAAAACATCAGCTTTAGGATGTTTGGAGCATTTTCTATCCAAGACTGCAGATTTTCAGTAAAATTATGTCATTCAAGTCTGAGATGTTTATTCAGTTGTGGCAGAAGCCCATGACTTCTAGTGGTCCCTCAGAGAGGGTAGGCCTCTCAAACCCAAACTGAAAATGTCAAGCCTGAATTCTGAGTAGAAAAAGATTTGTGTGTTTTGGTTTTTATCTACTATGAGAAACAACAACCAACCAACCAACCAACCAACCAACCAACCAACCAAAAGAAACAAACCAAACAACTTCTCCTTCTCCTTCTCCTTCTCCTTCTCCTTCTCCTTCTCCTTCTCCTTCTCCTTCTCCTTCTCCTTCTCCTTCTCCTTCTCCTTCTCCTTCTCCTTCTCCTTCTCCCTTCTCCCTTCTCCCTTCTCCCTTCTTTCTCCTTCTCCTTCTTTCCTATTTGCTATTCCCTATTCTCTATTCCTTTTTCCCTTTTCCCATTTCCCTTCCCCTTTTTTTTCCCTTTTCCCCCTTTTTTTCCCTTTCCCCCCCTTTTTTTACCCTTTTCCCTTTTTTCCATTTTCCCCCCCTTTTTTTCCCTTTTCCCTTTCCCCTTCCTCCTCCTTTTCACTTATGTGCTTATATTGAAGGAATTTTTTTTAAGAAATATCAAGTCAGACCACACCAGAAAGTACTTGGATTATTATATCAATTGCCTTTGAGTTGGTATATTTCTCAGGTAACCTTCTTAATTTTATTCTCACTATGATATTGTGGGGGGTTTTTTTTTGTTTGTTTGGTGTTGTTGGGGTTTTTTTGGTTTTTTTTTTTTGTTTTTTTTTGTTTGTTTGTTTGTTTTTTTAAATTTTCAGGACTGACTTAAAATTATTAGTTTTCTATTACATAATGATCATGAGGCTTCCAGATATGCATTTTTCAAGTTATTTTCTGTGGCAGTTCTTTAGAGAGATCCAGACGACCGTCAATGCCAAAAGGCAGAGTCTGCTCTTTCCTTGGGCAGGGGGAAATCATGGCTTTATTTTTGGGGGTCCTGACCCTGCAGAGTCTGGAGCACCGTAGCTCCTTTAGCTCCTTCCCCATCCCCATTCCCAGGCAAAAGAGATCACCCCGCCCTCTCCCAGGGCTTTTTCCCTGGGGGGACAGGCCTAGAGTCAGGGACAAGCCACTACAGAATCAGGGATAAAATGGGGGTGGAACAGAGTTGGGTTACATTCCAGTGTGGGCGATGGGCACTGCTGAGCAGGGACAAACCATGTGATACAGTTTCCAGGGAACAGGGGATACAGAAGAAAACACAATATAAACCAAATTAATGCACTACAACAATTTTCTGTATATTAATTAGAACAATCAAAGTATTCCAGATCCTTTGTATAATTTATAATTTGAAAGTCACCACTACATTCCTGTGACTAGTTGACTTCTTCAATATATAGAATGCAATAAGATTTTGATTTTAATCCTTTGCAGTGTTGTTCATGTAGTTGAGAAGGCTTGAAGTGTATTCCTGATTACCATATTTCAGTTTGCAACAAGGTAATTCTGATATAAAAATCTAAAATCAACTAAAAAAGAGATCTATAACATGATATTTTTACACTGAAGCATCATTATCTGGAGTAAACTGTGCTTCCTGCCATGATCTATAAGTTACTTATAACACCTTGGATCCATTGAGAATGGTAAATGTGGCCTTATACACCTCATATCTTAGTTTGTCCTTTAAATAATGGAAATAAATCTCAAAACACTGGGGTTGATTCTTGAGGTAGATTATCCTTTTTCTATAAACAAGAATATAGAGGATGTGAATAAACTTTAAATTACCTGAGGCAGAAATGGATATTTCCATATGCATATATTTCCTAATAACTTTCTGCTTCATATTAACCCAGCAGCTGGAATAAAACTTATTAGAACAAACTGCAGTCTCCCAGGAACCTACATGTTCTCAAGCCAATGGATTAATGTTACATAAATAGCTTGATATTCCTATTTAGTGAGTTTCTCCGTGTCTGTTTTCCATACATATCATCTCTGGTCTAGACTCCCTTCAGGCTAAGACCATTAATATATGATGTATCTGGTTGTTGCTTGGATCCATTTTCATGCTTTGTATCTTTGTGCTATACCAATGCAAAGAAAATTAGGCGAGATACAGTGCATATATTCCCAAAAGGTATATGAGCAAAATGAACAAACCTAAGATTCCAGCCTTTCTGGTAGTACTGCCAACATTAGCCACTCTGCTGGAGAAAGAATATCCTGCTCTGTTAAGGTAAACCTGATGAATCCCTTGATAATCTTTATTTGTTATTTTTCATTCCTCCACTGTGAATATATTTTGCATCCTATACATGTTTGTGTAAAAGAAACACTTCTCAGTTTCTCACTTCATTACTAATTCTATTTTTTATAACTTCTCTAAATTTGTATCAGTTTATAAAAAGCCTTTAGTCCATTGAGTATTGATTACATTTGTTAGGAATGATTGCAGAGCAAGATGGTGCTGCTATCTTTTCTGGCCCCCTTTTTTCATGATGAAGGCTGAGTCAGCTCACAGTGACAGTCATCAGGAACAAAGATATTTGACCATTATTTATGTGGAAAAAGTGTAAATTCGAGCAGCAAACCCCAGCTCTACTCCTCTGCTCCTGCAGCTATAAGACTTAGCCTACTTACAGAATATTGACTTTGCTGTGGCACTAGCATATTGCTTCTCTCTTCCTTCATACAAGTTTTCTTGTCTCAAAATACAACAAAACATGGTAGAATTAGTTAAAAAAAAAAAAAAAAAAAAAAAAAAAAAAAAAAAAAAAGATGTGTTCAAGGCTCCTAGTACTTATTTGGTAAATATTTTGTGACTTTCTAGAAAACATGATAGAGTTACTGCATACAGATTTATGTAAGGAAGGTTATTTTAAGCAGGATGTCTTCCTTTGTATTGCAAAATCTTCTGCCTGTGTTGTTACTTCCTCTGCCATTCACATGCACGAGTAGCATCACTGTATTTCTTAATGTATGAGTTAAAAAATAATTAGCAATACTATGCAAACTGCTTTTTTAACAGCATTCCTAATTACATTTAAAAAATCACAGCTAAACAGAACGGTGAGATTCCAAGCAGCCACTTCCTAGTCTGCAATTCACAAGCACAGTAGAAGTCACCCACTACCCATCAGTGAGACCTGAGGATCCAAACTTTCCTGAGGTTAGTGACAGATGAATGATGCAAGCAATCATGCAAGCTGCAAGTCTTCCAAAGTTCCAACCTTCCTCTAACTAATATGAGTGTTTTAGTGAAACTACTACTTTGTTCAGGGCGGTGTGCTTGGAAGCTAGTCTGCATATGTCATAATAAGTATGGAAAGACAGATAAACTTATGTCTGTGACTGGAGTTTTCTGAACATGCTTGATCTTCAGGATCCCTCTCAAAACATTTTTTTGTTTGTCTCACTGATTATGTTGCAATTTGCAGTACTTTAGTTTCATATTAATGCAAGGACACACAGGGTTTTTTAGCACAGGTAACAAGGCATACATGATCAAATTCTGCATGTGAGAGAGAACTTCTCTCGAGTCAGTAGTTTTTGAATCCATCCCCTAGTTTGGCAAAAAGGTTTTAGAGTCTCTGTAATATTTCCTATAATGTTTATGCAAATAGGAAGCCAGTTATGTGAGAGAGACTTTATTAATGCCTTTACTAAGTGAGAATTCTTGCACAGCTGAAATTATAAAAATCAAGCTCCATTGGCTCATGGAACTACTTATTTGAAAATCTGGCTCTGAAACACATAAGTATCTATCTCCTTACTCTTTGACAGATGTTTGGTGTTCCGCACGAGGATGTATCCTAGAGAAATGAAACAATAACAATGCTTTCATTTCAGTTGTTTCAATTTTGATGCTTGTTTTCATTCTTATAAGCAAATGTTTTCCTCTTGTTCTTTCATAAACTGCCATGGGATAAAATAAAATAAATCTCTAAGAACAAAAAGAAAACAATAAACCTCTTAAGTGGCTGTTTGGTTTTTGTTCAGACTCCTAACAGCTGCTCCATTCTTCTTCACTGGTTCCAGATTTAATAAGGCCATGTAAGACTTTAAGAAAACAGCAATTAAGAAATTCCTTTTTTTTTTTCTTAAATAGTTTTTTTTCCACATTCTAATATAAAATCATGTTCTCCAGTTTTGCTTTGACTATAATGCCTGAATTTCTTATTCATAATTTCTTAACTTATTTTTTAAGAATAGTGAAGGTAACAAAAAAGATTTATTTTCCTTGAATAACAGCTCAAAACTCCTGTCCTGCATACTGATCAGACTGAAGTCAATAAAATAAATCAATCTATATTCTGGTGAAATATCAGACTTTTGCAAACCAAAACAAATGAGATAGATCAAAATCTGTTTTATTCTGATCATGTATGTCTCTATGTAAGCCTTATTGAAATGTTTGAGGAACTGGTGCTATAAAAGTTTTCATGCTGTCTCTTTTTAAAATAGAACTAAATGACTAACTCATTTTTTTGCTAAGAACTTTGCAATGATTTTTAGGCTTTCCTTGGCTTTTACTTTATTAATTCAGCCCTAAGGATGCCACTCTACACAACTTCTTTCAGTTTTGTATTCCCTAGTCTTCCTTGAAGATTGCATTGTTCTTAACAAAGTTGATGTATTCTGAAGCTACACTTACTGAAGACTGTCACAGAATCATGTAAGATCCTGAGATGGAAGAGACACATTAGGATCGCCAAAGTATCACCAATAAGTATCATGAAACTATCATCATCAAGTGCTCTTGTTATAGTTGAGTTCATTTGTGTACTGGTGGATAGGGTTAATTTTCCTCACAGTGGGTAGTGTAAGGCCACATTTTACATTTGTGCTGAAAAGAGCATTGATAACTCAGTGATGTTTTTGTTCCTGCCGTGCAGGGCTTAAAAAACCTTTATACTCCTTGCACCACCCTACCAGCAAGAAGGCTGGGAGTGAAAAAGAAGTTGGCAGGGGACACGCCTGGGACAGCTGACCCCAACTGATGAAAGATATATTCCGTACAATATAGTGTAACAGCATTGAAAGCTGGGGAAAGGAGTAGGAAGGGATGCATGTTTGATGTTTGTTTTCCCAAGTCATTGTTAGGCATGCTGAAGCCCTACTTTACAGAGGATGGTTGAACACCTGCCTGCCCATGGAAAGTGGTGAATGAATTCCTTATTTAACTTTGTTTGTATGCATGGTTTTTGCTTTATCTATTAAACCTTCTTTATCTCAACCCAAGATTTTTCATACTTTTTCTGCACCATTACACTAGAGGAGTGAGTCAGGGGCTCAGACACTTGAATGCACTTGTGGTGCTTTTTTATTTTTTTTGTCCTAGAGGCAGGTCATGGTCATGTGTGTCACTGTTTCTGGTAAGGTGGGGTGATGTGTCAGGTGTTCACTGAAACAGGAAAAGAATCAGCTTTACTTATGGACCTGAGAAACTTTAAAGTCATGTTTTCTTCTCTAGCAATTGACTTATTTCTGTCCTAATTACAACAGCAATGCTTCAGTATATTATCTGGAACCTGAAAAAGCCTTTTGAGAGTATCAGTGTCCTACTGCTAAATCTTTAATAACATTTATAATATTACCTGTCATTAGATAGAGTTTAAATGGTAACTTATCTTTACTCCTTTGCTCTTTGCTCGAAGCCAGCAGATACACATTTACTGAGAAAAACCTGTAGTGCCCCAAAGATACATTTTCAATAGACTAAATTATCTCAACTTGAAAATAAAATTAAACTTCAAATTGAATTTTAGACAGTAGTGATAAAATTTTAAAGAGGAAATTGATAGTTGAAAATCTCCTTTTATTTTTAATGAAGTTCCACAGACTAGTCATCTTATTTTTCCAACATTTGCAATGTTGATTTGACATCTCCAATACTTGTTTTAGTAGTATATTTTCTTTATGGAAAGAAAATGTGTCATTCTTCACTTGTATGCCTTATAGCAAAAACAAAAGCAAGTGAGAAAAACATTTGTATTGGGTAATAGATAACAGTACATAATCTTCTCAAAATCTCAGTCTGTTTTGGTGGATTGTGAGGGTTCACTCCACACAGTCACCAAGATGAAACTGTGCCAACTTTTGCTTTGATTAAAGCATCATTACATTAATATAAAGAGAACAAGGTGTTGAGTGAGAATGGGAATAATTTTGTGAACAAAAGGTACAGAAAATCTCCTTCTGTCTTTGAACCTTCAGTTAATTCTCATGCACCTTAGGGGCTGGGTTGCTGGACTTTTTGAACCACAGAATCATCAAGGCTGGGAGAGACCTTCAAGATCATCTCGTCCAACTGACACCTTAGCACCACTCAAATCACCCCTAAACCAAATCCCCAGGTGCCACATCCAGGTGCCTCTTAAACATTTCCAGAGACAGTGACCACCACCTCCAGGGGTGGAGGTTTTTTTTGTTTTTGTTTGGGGTTTTTTTGTTTGTTTGGTTTGGTTTGGTTTTTTGTTGTTGTTGTTTGTTTTTTTTGTTGTTGTTTTTGTTTTTTGTTTTTGTTTTATTTTGTTCCTAATATCTAGTCTGAACTTCCCCTGGTACAATTTAAGGACATTTCATCTCATCTTTTCACTTGAGACAAGGCAGAAGAGAACATTCCCCCCGCCCCGCTCCCCCCCTCCCTGCTCCATACAATTTCCTTTCAGGAATTTCTCCTTTCCTCAGAGAGCAATGAGAGCCTCCCATTGAGCCTCCTTTTCTCTGGACTAAGCAATCACAGTTGCCTCAGCCACTCCTTATAATATACATTTTTAGACGTCTCATTCAACACTTTTTTCACCCTTATTTGGACTTGGTAAATTTGAAATAACATCAAGACTGAAGCTTGAAGGAAATTGTAATTCAGGAAAAATGAATATATTCAATAAAATCTGTAAAATTAGGAAATACTAAGGCCCGGATCTTTGACAGTAAAACAATTTTGACTTCTCCTCTCAGCCCTGAAATGTTGCAGTATAGGCTACATATTTAGACTTTTGCTGAGCTGAATTAATGACATTTTCAAAACACTAAAAGTGTCTTGGACATTTCTTTGAATAGCAAAATCAGAAAAAACAGATCTATTTTGCAAAGGAATCTCTCTGCCTTTTAAATAAAAAATAGTGTCTTTATTCCACTTTCTTTACAGAAATTATCAAGATGTCATTGACCTCACATATTCTTTAGAATAAAAATCTTTTACAAAATGTCAAGTCTACAAGGGTGGTAAATAGCCATTTCATATACAAATTCACTTGGTTGCTTCATAATTTTCATCAAACACAAGGAATTCCTCATATAGAAATTTCTTCATCAGTAAAATTATGTATTGCAGAATGGCATCTGAATGTAGACGTAATGTTTCAATACATTGATCTTTGATGCAGAATTCTTAGTTTCAGTAAAATAAAGTATGTCTTTATAATGGCTAAAACTTGGCTTTGGGTTCTTCATGTTAAAACCTCTTGTTAAAAACTGCCATTTAAGTTTAAAACTAATCCTGGTTATGTAGGCAATTTCACATTGTAATGGGAAACATTTCTCAAGGAGAAAGTAGAGAAGCATTAGCCTCTCTAAATATGACAATTTATCTCTTATAAGCATCCAAATTTTTTGTGGTTTTTTTTTTTTTTTTTTTATTATTATTGCATTTTGGTATTAACTACATTTCTAGATGTAAATGGGAGTTTACAAATTTTTAAAAAGATTGAAAGCAGGGTGTCATTCAGCAAAGTTTTTTTCTGGAATGCCGTATTTACTTCAAGACTGGGACTGTATTCTATAGACTATTAAAGAAAGCCTGTAACTAAAAGAAATAATGTTAGTTCTACTATATACCTAGTTTATGATGCTACTCTTGGCAAACAATAAAATAAAAAGGAACTGCTTGTCAGGAATTGTCTTGCTGAAATGGTGGATATAAAACAGAAAATTGGTTTAGAATCTCTTCCAGGAAAAGTACTAACTTGGATATGTTCAATATTTCTAGTCCAGGTCAACTTAATATATTTCAAGAAATCCTTTGAAGTTTTTCACTTTCTGTCTCAGTATAAACAGCAAGTGAAAAATATACAGAAGAGAAACATATTTGCTTTCTTTGTCTTTTATGTTAAGCACTACTGATAAATGGATTTTCCAAGAAAACCCCAAAATATGTAATTAATTTTTATACATTTACCCAATGCTGTACAGACCTTCTTTTCTGGAGGCTGACAGTTTTCTACTGCTATTATATGATATTTTCCTTTGAGAGGTTTATTGCTCTGTAAATGCTGTATCTGTACTAGACTGACTTCTCTGAGGTGAGATGATCAATAAAGGTGTCAGTTTGTCCACTTTCCATATGCAGAGATACCAGGGAAAGTTCCTGGGGAAGGACCCTCCTCTTCTCATGGTGGAGGCAGAATTACCCACTCAGCATCGTCCATACAAGACTATAATTTTTTGCCATTTATTGTTGCAGCGGGCAGTGGGTGGTCAGTGCTACAACATCCCCAGAGAAGTGTCCTGAAAAGGACACACAGACATGTCAGCAAGCACCTAGTGACTTCAGCTCAACTGTGAGCTGAGCCTTCAGGGTGATGCAAAAGGAGAGAGAGGGTTGTCCTGGTTAAGGGCAAATTTGGGAGAAAACCTCTGAATAGGGTCCTTCTGGGAAGCAAATCCAAACAGCCCCTTCCCTAAATGGTCTGGGAGAAAATTTCCCCAGAAAAAAAGTAGAAAAAAATTTTATTTAACAAATAAAGTGCTCACAAGCACAATAAATGAATAATATGAAACAATAAAAACCCTCACCGCTCTGAAGAGAGATGGCAAATTGAAAAAGTCCTTGCTGTGGGTTGTAGTTTGGCTCACTCAGTCTCTTATCAGTTCCTCCAGCGCTGGAAACTGCCATCTTGGGACCCAGTGAGCCACAGGTGTGAGCTCCCAGTGCTCTTCTAGGTTTTTCAGTCCAGAGCAGATTTAAACAGTCCCAAGAGAAAGGGGGGAAAAACCCAAACAACCAACCAAATAAACAAGAAAAAAAAACCCCAAAACTAACAAACAAACAAACAAAAAAACCAAAACAGTCCAGGGATCTTCTCTGCCTCATCTAGCTAAAATAACTATAAGCAAAGAGATCCCTGTCCCGCTGTCTGTGCCTCAGAAAAACGCAGTCCAGGAGTGGACTGCAGAGGAGGGAATGCAGTTCTGAAAACAAACTGAGTGCTTCTTCTTCCCCCCCCCCCTTATTCTCAGAACCAGTCTTAAAGGTACAGAGCACAATATCCAACACAAACAGAACAGATGACTGGGGACAGGCACCAAAAAGTTACCCCAGGACAGAGGTCTTCATCTGGATGTTTCTCAAAGCCTTTATTCTGTAGCTTCTTCAAAGGCATCAAAAGGCAAAGAACCATGGAGAGCAGGGACTTATATCAGTAAGGCAGAGGGTGGGGTTACACAGCTTGGCCAATTGGGTGGGCAATTGAGAAATGAACCAGTCAGGGGAAGGACTGAAATCAGACCAATCAGGTAGGGTAAAAGGGAGAAAGTAGGGAAAGAACCAATGAGGTATAACTGATTGACATATCAACCACAAAGCCTCATGGGGGAACGCATTTGCTTGCCCTGAGACAGAGCGCAGTCTCCCAAGGTTTCTCCCTTAGGGGAACTACCTACCACATACTTGAAACCTAAGAATTGCTCTTTCTCCAAGGGAGAGCGTCTACATTACCAACTGGCCTACTGGCCTCCACAATTTATTATTTATTTTGCTCACTGGGTCCAGTGGGCTGATAGAAATAAATTCTTGTTTCTATTTTCTATCAGTGGTAAATAGAAAAGTAGATTTTAGGAGAAATTAGGTCCTCTGATCTGAGAACCTATCCCTCTTGGTAGCAGCTTTCTCTTTAGTGTAGTCCTAAGTTTGCTCTGTCACATTCCCGTTTCATCCATAATCAGATGTTTGGGCTTCGTGTCCTATTTTTTTCCCTGTGGTAGATACAGTGTGGCATGATGTAGCTGCCTGAAGACAGGTTCTCTGGATCACCACAGGTAGGGGACTGGCAGCTGAGACACAGAGCTTGTTGGAGGCTCTTGCACTTCAGCAGTGGCAGCTGGAGTCCAGGTAGGACATCCCCTGGACCCTCTGTGGACTAATGATGATCTATTTGTCAAATAAGAATTTTCTGAAATAAGGATAGTTTTATTCAATTAGTCAAGGCTATACTGCAGTATCCACCTTGGGATTAGCACAAGATGCTTTGCTATTTTGTGATTCTTTATAATCCTCACAATTTCCATCTCAAACCATTCCAAAAATTTCCCCAAAGATGGTTTAAATGTGATTGATCTATATACACAATATTAAGAAAAAGATATAATGAGTTTGGAATGAAAATTATATTTCCTCTGGTGCAATCCCAAGGACAGTCTTAAAAAATCTTTTAGAGTTAGGGCACTGCAAATGATGTTCCTTTACAGGAGACTTAGTATAGATCCCTCTGTTCTCATTTTGCCTTTGTGGAATGGTCTCAGTCTCGTAACTTTTCATTCTTAGCAACAAAAATATGTTCCAGGGGCCAGCAAGTGTTACATGAGTGTAACATGGTAGCTGCTTATTAGAGATCAGGCTACTAGCACCCTAACAATGTTAGGCTCCTTTTTGTCAGAACGTGAGATATGATCATTTTAGCACTACTTGTTCCTTAACAAGCAGTAAGGAATTTTTTTATAATTGATGATCCAAAATATATACAACAAGTTTTTAGATTAGATCAGTATGTTACTATGAATGCTATGAATACAGAACAGAGAATGCTGGCTGAAACCTTTAGGCTTTTATTCTGAAAAAGAAATAATTTTGGTACTTCAATTGAAGTTTGCAGTAGGTTTGGCATTTGTCATATGTGATATATTAGTTTTGAAAGAGATAAAATTCATTGTTACCAAGGCTCTCTAAACTTGAGAGTTTAAGTATTTCAATGAACATCTGGTTTTAGTGCATGTCCTTTCTATAACTTCAAAAAATAACATCTGTCATTTCAGAATAAATAAAATTATGCTCATCTTAGATGAAAGTAAATGGTGAAAGTTTCACTTGCACATAGTATGAAAATTTAAGTAATGAAGAATAAAATAAATGATGTGATTCAGATTCAGATCAATACTCAGATTTTAAAAAATTATCTTTTCTATTCCAAGAGCAATACATCTTATATTCATATCCTGTAAACAGCCTTAGGGTTTTGAGTTAGCAAAGAAATTTCTCTTTTAGCCTGCAGCCATGTGCTTTCTTGTTTTCTTTCATCCAACAGTTTTATTTATCCCCTTTTGCTCCTGTCTTTTATTTTCTTCTGCATACTCACACTTTCTGATCCCCTGCCTTGTATTTCATCTTCTCAGCTCTTATCCCAGCAGATTTCTTTTCAAAATACTTGCACAGCTCTGAGAAAATGGCTTGGGAAGGAGGATCCCTGGGGAGAAGGCCTCAGGAAATGAAATAGCTCATCTTAAACATAACAGTAGTTGATCACAGGATTGGGATGAATGCAGTTAAGTGTGCTGAGTTTGTGTTGTTTGTTCCTTGAACAGCACTAAATAATCATACTTCAAACATGCCTAAAAGTTTTTGGTTTTGTTTTTGGATTTTTTCTGGTTTTGTTTGTTTATTTGTTTGTATTTGTTTGCTTTTTTGTTTTTAAATTTAGCCATATCAGAAAGATAATTGAACTTTACCTTAAAAAAGTTTTTTATTTGACTCATTAACACAGATCTATTTACTGGTTGGTCGAGCTAATTTTCAACTAACTTTTCAACCCTTGACCCCCTAAAAATCTAGTCCTAAGGTTATTAAAGCAGCACATATTAACAGAAACATTATAGATTGGATTGGCTGATGATAGCTGAAGAAAAACAAGTTTTGCTAGGTGGAAAGATTATTACTGAAGGGCTCACACCAGTGAGATGGCAAAATCAAACAGAGACTGTGCCTTTAGCTGTTGGCACTGCAATGTGCATGACTATGAAATCTGCATACACAAGCTCATGTTTCTTTTTCACTTCTGTGGTGGTCCAAGAATTGTTTTATCAAGTTTTTATAAGAAGTTTTATGTTATGGTTCATTTCACTGTGCCCCCAGTTCTGTAACAGTCCATCCCCTTTGAGTTGTTTCATGTCAGTCATCCCACCCCCCACCTATCCTTGTCAATCCCCTCACCCCCCCCACTCTGGGGCATCCTGTCTGTCACTTCAGGACCCCTCCCCTGCCTGGGAAATTCCCAGAGAGGCGTCGAGTGATAGGTCGGTCCTGGGGAAATTCCTTTTCCCTTTTTGTCAGTGGTCAGAGGCTTAGAAGTGGACACCCCTTGTTACCCCCCGAATTCCCTGATTTGCTCTCCTGTTGTGACCTCCCCTGAACCCTCCCCCGCTTATAAGATTGGGGAGGGAAATTCAAAGGATCTCTCTGGCAGCCAGTTTGGACGAGCTGCGGGCTCCCGCTGCTCGGGCCTGAATAAACCATCTTTAAACCTGCTTAGCCAAGACCCATCCTTTCATCTACCGCCGCAGTCACAACGCTATTTGGACCAGCTGCTGCTGAGAAGCTGAGCCCAGCAGGTAAAGATAACCTGTTTGCATACCCGGACTGAAACGCTTTGGCCGCTCTGCAGATCTGAGCCAGCCAGGGACCCACGCCCACCCGGCGTGGAAGGGCACAGCCACACACTTCCCTTTTTACTTATGCTCTATATGAAAGACAAATGGTATTTTACTTTCCTGGAACCACACCAAGTAATTTCCAGGTGTTGTGTTTGTCCATTTAGTCACATTTTGTTGTAAGATACATTCTAGATGGAACAATGGCATGATTTTATGCAAATTGTGCTGACTCATCTCCATTAAAACTTAGAAATTAAGATTTAAAAAATACATTCTTTATTTACCAGTCACCTGTAATATATTATTTCAAAGTATAATTTATTTTCCAGAATATAATGTATTAAAATGAGGGTTTTTTGCATTATATATTGTTTTATGCTGGTGTAGAGAACTGAGTTTTAAACAACTGTAGAGCCACCGATAACCAGATTCTGTAGTACAATTTCAGAGACTTGGATAATGCAGGTTTTTTAGCCTTTAGCCAACAGTTTATGGCACAGGCTATAAATTAGGAAGGAATTTGACTTTTAGTAGGTTCATATTACAGTCTATCAGGACAGTGTGGAAACAAGAGCTATTTCTATTAGCATAGTAATGAAATATTTTTTCCAAAGATAGTGAATGAAATCAACAAACTAATTAGATTTTATGCATAATACTTGATGGTCAACATTAGTCAAACGATATAGCAAAATCTTCCATTTAATGCAGCAAATATTCTTGTTCATATTGGACAAGGAAAAAGAACAAGAAGATGGCATAAACTGCTGTGAAAGTAGTGCTTTTCAGAATGAAATGTGGATCTCACCTTTCCACTTCCATTATACAAAACAGAGAAGGAAAAGAATAGTTTTCAACATAGCATGATATTCGTCACTTAATTCAGAAGCCACGTACGTGATAATAGAGATAGAACAGTCACATACATCAGCTATGACATACGTACATTTGGGGAAGGAGTGCAATATTTTGTATCTAATCTTACAAACATACATGCTAGTTTGTTCACTGCCCTTCTTCAAAAGGTCATGAAAAAACTTGAAATCTAGAGACTTTTGTTCCCAATGCTCTAATGTGTCTTTCCTGTCCTATGGCATATTTGCTGGAACTCTGTTACCCTGAGATACTGAGGCCAGTGAGGCCAATGGCAGTGGTTTAACAGAATTTGATATCTAGCTACTTTTGTTCAGACTGTCAGGTTTAATCCAATAGTAAGAACATGTAGCTAGAGAACATTAATATTCTTGCATCTTTATATAAACCCGTATAAAAGCAGACTTAAACCTTTTCCTAAGACCTACTGCAGAGTATTTATGGAAGCCAGGTTGATTAATTTTGCCCTGTAACATTTCAAATGAATCTCTGGAATTACTGAAGAGCATATCTTATTCCTTTCTATAAAATATGTATGAGTATTTCTAGTATAATTTCTTCTTTTCTACTTTTATACTCCTTTTCTTACCTGTACACTTCTTCCCCTCTATGTATCTACTACTTTTAATAGCTCATTCTCTGTTTCTCATGTGTTTATCATAACTCAGTTACAGATATAGATTTTCCTTCCTGCTTGCAAAATTATTCCCTTATTTATTATTTAATTAAATGACTTTCAGATAAATCCTGTATTTTCAGATAAATCCTATTTTTAACATAATAAAATTCATAAAAATAATGTATAAGAGTTCACTCTATTCTATGACGAATGAAAAAAATAATTGTTTCCTTCATATAAGGTAACAAGGAGAGGTTGAAAAGGAAATATTCTTTTAACAGCAATGTCTCTGATTATGCAGCAGTAGAAAGAAAAGGTAATTGAAATTTACTCACTCATATAGAGATTAAATGACTATTTTAATCATATCTCTTTTGTACAGCATTTAAAGTATAAGTGGAAATAGCTTTTGACAAATTGCAAGAAGCTCAGCAAATATATTAATAGTAATTTATGTGAATTGCCTATAATATAATTTGTGCCAAGATTGCTGAAATTTTACCAGATCATCACTCTCTAAAAGTACAGAATCAGATATTGACCTCCACAAGTTAAAAACTTTAAATATAGCTTATCTGGCAGTTTTCTTTCTCATTATAAAATAAGCAGCTGCATTAACTGCTTACCAAAGATTCATAATATATTGCTCGTCTACTTTATATAGCTCTTGAGTAGAAATTATTCCAAAACACATCCTTAGATGTAAACAGTTTCACACTGTTCATAATTCTGTTGTGTAAACAGACTTTCACCTACATAAACAGATAAAAACAGACACCAAATACCTTCATCTTGTAGGGGATTGAACACTCTGAATTTCAATCTAAGTGTCATACCATCAGTGTGCTCCTTGATGTTGGTGAATTGACTGAATTCCATAAGTATTTTTCTGTTTGTGTGTGCACTTCATATGATTGTCTAAGACTTCCATAGCAGAGTCGATGGATCTACACAGAGAGGAGTGTAACAAATACAGAAAAAATGCTTTAGGTATGTAATGTTCTATTTAATCTAATAACTAAAAGATGACAGATAATTTTGAAAGTTTCTTAATACAAAATAAAAAGCAATCCACATATTTATCTGGAAAAAAAAATCTTTTTTTTTTTAACCTTTTTCTAGTAAAACTAAAACTGTTCCCTTCAAACACTATTACCCTTTGTTTCAATGATAATATATTAAGTTTGTAATTTCATAGTTTTTACACTATGAGAAATAGGGAATAATCATTCCTATTCATTTTATCCATGACTTTTTGTGATCACACAGAACTCTGTCATATGCACTCTTTATTTATTTTATTATTTATTTATAATTTTATATTTCCAGAACTGAAGAGAACTGAAATTTCAGTCCCTTCTTGCTCAGGAATCACTCTACCGTTCTGATAATCTTCATTGTCCCAGACAGACTCTAACTGGTGATTTTTTACCACAAGGCAGGTGAACAGCATCACCTTTATAGCCTGTGGGAAAGCCAGCCATTGCTTTGCAGCTTCTGTAAGACTGTGGCCTTGGTAACAGAATTCCTTGTAACTATGGATTGTACATTGGATACATCTGTATTTGCTGTCATGTATTTCTGGCACCAGAATGTGAAAAATCATGGTTTGGGTAACAGAAGAAAAGTAGAGGAGCTCTCTCTGCATTGGAATTGCTTCCACCTTATCTTTCTCTCTCTCTCTCTCTCTCTCTCTCTCTTACCTGCAGGTAACACTGCCCTATGGCTTGTTACTACAGCTTGTACAGTATACTAATTTTTTCCATGTTATTCTGCCTGTCTTCAGAGACCAATAGTATGTAAGGAAGTAAAAATGTTTGTTTTCTCTACAGTGTTATTTTGTTGGTTTTCTGTGGTTTTTGTTGTTGTTGTTGTTTTGGTTTGGTTTGGTTTGGTTTTTTTTGTTGTTGGGGTTTTTTGGGGTTTTTTGGTAGATTTTTTTAATGCAGTTATTACAAATATTTAGAAAAACAGTTTGCAATGATATTTGTCATCTATTCTCCCAGAGGTATTGTGTGAGATATATCCCTTTAATTTAGGTCAGTGCAGATTTAGGTTGGATTGATGGGTAGAAATTGCTAATTAAAGTAAGCAGATTCCACCAGGGACCAGTGTATTTTGAGGACACAAAATGTAATTTTCAAAGAGAGATGACTGCAATCTCAAAAGACTTTTCATTGACTTTTCTCCTGCAATCTTCCATCATTTTAGTTTCCCCAGCCTAGAGCAACAGCTGAACTGATAAAATAAACCCCTAAATTCTGGGATGAAAATTTGTTTATTTCACTTCAAAATTTAGTTGCATTACAAAACGAAACCAAGCTAACACCCATGAGGTATATAGTGAGACTAAAACACAAAAATTATTCTAAATGACAAAAAATGTGTTATAACTCCCAGTAAAGTTCCAAACATGAATTTTCACTTATTTTTGTTCAAAAGTGAGCCCTTCTACATCTGTACTGACTAGAGTAATGCAATGCTTCATAGGAATAAAATTATATACCAAATGAGTAAAGATTATCTCACTATGGATCAAAGTCATGATTCAGTATGGCAGATAGAATTGAAATCTCTCTCACTTAAAAACAATTTCTATTAACTTCACTATTTAAAAAAAAAAAGAACTAACATTCAGTATGGATGAATAAACAGAGATTTTTGTGAATGGAATTCACTGCTCTTTCTGTCATATGAAAGCCTGAAGCAGATGAAGTTTAAATAATCAGTTGATTGTAGGTGAAATTGGAACTATAGACAAAAACATGTAATGGACACATAGTTCATTTGTATTTGGTGGGGCTGTGGATGTTTCTCAATGTGCTCAATCAAACTGCAGTCTTTCTAGCAAGATCTGGATTGAATATTGGGCATTGAAAACTCAATGATTTTGTAACAGATTTAGAAAATGTATTACTTTATTGAACTCAAATGGCTTGAATTTGTGTTATCACCTGCCCTTATTTGCATTATTAACCTTTTTTAAGCTCTAATATTTTATCTGTCTTAAACTTTCAGTGGCATATGTGGATTTTTTTCACAGTTGAAATGTAAGCTTTCATCTGATAGATTGAATGAAGTACTATTTTCATAAAAGATTGGAGTTTCGTTGCTGAAAATTGCCCTTGAAAAATTGTTATATAAAATCTTTCAAAAAGTTAAACTCTTTCATTTGAACTGCCATGGCATCAATTAAATGGACTGTTTCAGATGTTCACTGTTGCAACAAATGTTTATTGTCCTCTTTGCAATATAATTCTATGAAAATGAAACAAGTTTCCTTGAACAAAAAAATTCAACTTGTTGAAGACAATATAGATAGTGGTGCTTTTTGACTTCCTACTTACAGTCATTGTATCTTGGAATAAAAAAGTTTTTAATTTTATGATTTAAAGGCCTTCAGAAAAAGTTATCTCTAAATTTTCTATATAATAATGTGTATATTAAACTATATTATGTCTTACTATATTAAGTTTGCTTTAGCCCTATCTTAAACTTTTAAATTTTGGCTCTCACACCTCTGGCTTATAGTAGAATTTTTATGAACTTTATACCAAGTTCTGCATCATTATCCACTTGCCACTTACCAGAAGTTAAATACGATTGCTATTGCTGATGAAGGTCTTTGTGCAGTTGACCACAACCTCTGGAAAGTGGTTTAAATTTTTTCAAGATCATGTCTGCAATTGTGAAAGCCTAGTTTTTTATGATATCTTTTGATAGAAGCTATATTCTGAATCTGTGTTTTTTTCCAGCCACTTTGAAATATAGGGATCATGTTCCACCATCAAACCAAGTTATTGAATTAAGTGACATTCTCTGTGCATAACAATCTGTCTTTGGCCTATTTAGGTTAGTGGTATCACAGTAAAGTCCTTGTCTGGGAAGAGAAAACATATGTTACTGTTTGCATTAGGACTCTTTTGTTAGCTCTTTCTTCTAAGAATATTGAAAATATCTTTGCCTCCAACATTTTCTGTGTTATTTTGAAGAACAGGAACAGCTCGTGATGATGGTAGCAAGCTCTGTATTATTCAAATTTGTTTCCAGAGCACTTTTACAAGAACAAGACAGGATACTCTAAGGCATTCCCAGACAGCCTGACATTGCTACGAGCACAAAACCACCACAAAAAGAAGGGCAATCTGGTACACAAATTTCAAATAAGGTTAGTGCTCCTCTTACCTGTGCTTAAAACACTTGCTACCTTGAAATTCACAAAGTTTTTCATTCTCCTCCTACAAGTAGTGTATGTGGCTGTGAGCACTTTCGGCAGTGTGTGAGCTTTTATCTGGTGATTTTCCTCAAGGACCTGAAATTCAAGGTAGTGGCAGCCTATGGTCAGTAAGGGCTTCCTGAAAGAAGACTCAAAGTCAAAAGAAAACACAAGGTTTCCAAGACTGTACAGGCTGAAACAGTCAGAAGGTATGTGGTGTCAGGAGAGCTATTTTCTATTTATCATGCATGGAGCTTCTATGGGTAACATTATGAGGTGTGTTATCTGAGGAGAAAACAAAAGTTAATCTTGAATCCTGCTCTTAAACTTTTGGGTGCTGTTTTGTTCTTAATGCTTTGTTTCTTCATGGCTAAATTATTATCAAAATAATTGTCTGGCACCAGGTCAGGTTTCGCGATCAAAACTTCACTCAGCATTTGCCTCCTGGCTGTCCACAATTTTCCAGGATATTTCAGTGAATTTCAGTGAAATGCTCCTGAATTTTGGCCTGTTCCCTCTCACCTTAATTGTGATCAAAAAATCTATATACAGTTTAAAGAACAAGCATCAACGTTCTGCCTTGCAGTTGGAGTTCTTTGTATTCCGTGTATTAATGACAAACAGAAAAGCAGGTGGATGGGGGACTCAGTTTCAAATATGTGCTTCCTGACTTGTCTAGGAATTACAGATAGAGTATACATGCATGAATTTAGAACTATGGGGAGAGCTTCATAGATAGTAATGCCATTATAGCATCAGGCGCTTAGGCACAGTGGCATATGTCATTAGCAAACCAGAGGACATGAATAGGGAAGGACTTTCAGGATTATAGGTACAGAATCACAAAATGGTTAAAGTTTGAAGGGACCACTGTGGTTCATTTAGTCCAACTTCTCTGTCCAAGCCGGGTGGTCCAAGAGTATGTTGGTCAGAGTTGCATCCAGACTGCTCTTGAATGCCTCCAGTGAGGGATGCTCTACACCCTCTCTGGACAATCTGTTCCAATGTTCAGTCACCTGCACAGTAAAGAAGTTCTTCCTCAGATTCAGGTGGAAGTTCCTGTGCATCAATATCTGACTGTTGCTTCCTGGACATAGAAAAACAAACAAACAAACAAACAAACAAACAAACCCAATAAAATAAGGAGGAATAATAAAATGTAGAAATACCAAAAAAAAAAAAAAAAGTCACACAAAACCCCCTAATGAATTAACAAAACAAACAACAACAAAAAGAGAAAATAAATCTTAAAGTGAGCATGCAATGAGATTAAAATCAGAAACGTTACCTAAATGTTTTGTGTAACTATTAATCACCAAAATCCATGACAGTTAAATATGATTTCCAGAAGAGTATTTTGGGTGACTAAAAAAAAATTAAAACTGAATTTAGGCACCACGATCCTTAAGGTTTTTACTGCAGGAGAACTCACCAGAAATGTAAGTTTATTCAGTGCCAAATGTGAGTCCTTAAAGTTGTCTTTGGGACATCTTCATAAGTAAATGTACTTGCAATATGTACTTCACTTAATTTCTTTGATTTGTTTTTTTCAGCTCAGATATATATTTCCATTTTTATAATATTTCAGGTAATTTAAGTCCTTTTTTTGAACTCTAATCTACTTTTTTTTTTTTTGTAAATCCAACTGATCAAGATACGATTATAAATTTGTCTCTAACTGTATAAATCACTTCTGATAATATAATTCTGTCTAGATCACCAAAATATCTCAAAAAAATTTATCTAGAGCAGCCTAAACAAATGAGTGTCTGATAGAATCCTAGATGATTTTTACATGGTAAAACTTAGCTTTGTATTCCATTTATCCACTTGAATATTTTGGCTCTTTATTTGACCCTATTAACATCACATTGATTACAAATTGTGATGCTATTCTAGAAGTGCATTTTATGGATGAAAAAGGTTGCAGCAGAAACATAGAACATAAACATGTGTTGGTTTATTTTTCTTTAAATGTGAGTATCCCCTCCAGGAGCCACAAACAAGCTTTGATGTGATACTGTATAGCTTTATTTGCAGAGCAAGTTATTCTATCTGGAAGCCAATTGCCCTGAGTGTTTATTTTTGGATCTTTACAAAGGAACTTGAAGGAAAAAAAGGTAAGACTTTGCTATAGCATCTTGAAGGAAAAATACCTCTTTTTTAGTACAAACATTCTGGATAACACCATAAATGTGAATGTATGAGTGTCATTCTAGAGGTTCTAATTTTTCACCAGTAAGACTTTGAATATCTGGCTTTGAGATTTCAGTGACAGAACTCTAAGGACTTGATTTGAAACCTGGCTTTTCTCTGCAACTTTAATCTGTGTTCACTGCAGGAGTTTCTTTTAGATTTGTAGCGGCCATCCTCGTACTGATGTCAACACCCATTGTTATAGACGAGAACCCTTTATTCTGAAGGTTCCCAGAGCTTCAAACAGCTTTCTATAATATGACTGTTTTATTGACATGAGATGTCTCTTGGGTCTGATGTAATCTGATAACGGTTGGAATCCTAGAAACTTAGAATTTGGAGTTTTGGTAGTTAGTGGTTCATGTGAGTCAAGATGGAGGATTTTGGGCACTGACTACGTCCTTCTTCTTCACCTTCTTCCTCCTTCTTCTTCATGGATTTGGCTGGTTTTCTGTATTTGCGTGAAAAAGGTCTGCATTGCAGGTCTTGGATGGTTATTATTGGGTCAAAAGTATAAATAATATAGGTGTCATCTCGTTATTGGGGGATTATTGCTTAAATGACCTTGGAAAGAGGTAGAAGTGCCCCATTTCACCTTTGTTTTATTTATAAGAGTTCACTGTGTGTGAGCCTGTAAATATTGTATATAGATAAGATATAATGAACATTCCAAGTCCGAACTCGAGCTTGGTGTTTCCTTAATATTATTCATCCTGACCCTGGCAGAGAGGAAAAGAAGCCCAAATCTTTACAGATAACTTTCTGACATGATGTGTTTTGGGGGGGGGGGGGGGGTGGAAATTAAGTTATTTCTGCTTCTTCATTAAAATTGTTACTATCTAAATTCACAGTCTAGATTTAGCCAACATTTTTGTGATTAAATATAGCTGTATAAAAAGTAGAAATAAAGGATCAGCATAATGTTATACACAGGCAAAAACATACTGCTAGAAAATGTTGAATGCAGATAGATTAAAAAACAGTGTAAACATGTAAACATGCTTCTCTGAATATGGCATCCAGTTATGTGGGTCTGGCCTTTTTCCTGTTGACGATTCAGGGCATGTCGCTTCATGAGCAGACATAGATCAGACCTTATATTCCACCTGATCTATAATCTTTCTTCTTTGTTGGCAAGATTTTCTGAGATGTTAGAGCAGGCTACCCACAGTTTATTTCTATTTCCAAACACCAAATACTTGGGTTTTACTCTCAAACAGGAATCTGTGGCTTGGTCATCCTGATATCTGGCTTTTCCACAGCTTTGAGAAGTCTTGAGGGCTCTGGGCAGTTAACTGACCTGTCCTGAAAGATGCAAAGTTGCAGTTTGGGTCTTGGCTAATAATGAGACATTCATGCATGAAGGCAGTTTAAAGCACAATCACTACTGGAACACGTGTGACTGTAAGCAGAGTTTGGCAAAACCAAAAAATAAAATGAAAGGAACATAAATTTGCCACTGTGAGAAATTATAATCGGAATAGCCAAAAGCATTATAGGTAAATTCAAAATTATGACTCTCAGTAATACTGTTCCTTCTAAGTTATATCTCAAGTTTTGTAATGCAGAAGCAAAGTAAAAAATATTTGTGCCATTCTTTGTGGACAAGATAAAAAAAATCAAGAGAAGTTCTGGAAAG
Organism: Hirundo rustica; assembly: GCF_015227805.2. Lineage (NCBI taxonomy): Eukaryota > Metazoa > Chordata > Aves > Passeriformes > Hirundinidae > Hirundo > Hirundo rustica. Next base: position 37,445,920 of record NC_053455.1, read on the forward strand.
TACCTAAAGCTGCTAACACCTAAAGACCAAAGGGAAATAAATGTACAGTTCCATATTTTTGCTTTATTTGGCCTGCTGCTAAAAGCAGTATATTTGCAGAAATACATATAGTAAGATGAGATGCCAAACTGGCTTTGGAAAAAAATTGTGTCCATTCTGCCGACATATTCTGGAGCAAAGTCTTGAAACAAAGAGATCATTGTTATTGATGGGTTTTATTATTATTATAGGATTATCTTGTCAAGTAGTTATTTTAATAGTAGTCAGCAGGAGAAAAAAGTGTATTTTGTATAACATAATGTCCCAGATCCAGTGTGGTTAAAGCTGATCAAGTTGAAGACAAAGAACCTTGTATCAGTTGAAACTTTCTTGATTTTATATTTAAATTTTCTGCACAGACTCAAGTACAGTTCATTTCCCGTGTTCATAGTAATAGACCATGACAGATTTCATGCATATAGGATGATCTAATCTAATTGTTTACTTCTGTTCTTGAGCCAAGTTAAAGGCACTTCAGGAACAATTTTAATGTCCTTAGCATGTTGTGCATTGCACTGACAGGAAAGTAATGAGTCAGTGTTGAACAATGCAATACTCAGGTGCTTAATGCTGCAAAATGCCTATAAATAATACATAATGTATAAATAAAGTAAATAAGAATAAATGAGTTGCAGTGCCAAGCAAAAGGCTTAAACTACAGCTGGTCTAGAAGCCAAATGATAGCGATCTTGTATTCCTATGACAGGGAGTTTAGTACAGATGTTTATATATATATATATATATATATATATATATATATATATATATATACAGAATTTATATATACCAAAAGGCCCCTCTCATCAGCTTCTAAGTGTTGGCATTTCAGTGCATGTCTAAACTATCACACAAATATTGTTGTCATTATTAATTGATAAAGAAATTTTGAAACTGCTTTAAAAACCTTTCTGTAGAGCTAGGCATAATTTTATTATATCAATTTTCTGCAGGTAAATATGCAGGTTACAAAATTGTAGTGTTTTTGGGTTGTTTCTTTTTTTTTTTTTAACATACCAGTATAGAATGTGCAGTGTAATAATCACTTTGGTTGTGCTTTGAGAATTCAGCATGACCTTATGGGTCACTGAATTAATTTCACTAACTCATCACAAACTACAATGACAGCAAAGTCACCTACTGTGCCACCTTCATCTAGAGTAAGTAGCATGGAGAATTTAAACAAGTGTTTCTGCTCCCTTCAATGCTTCAGAAAATCTAGTTGTCATTGGACCTTTTGAGAGTATCTTTACAATTCAGCATTTGTATAAATTTAGACCATTACGGTAAAGGATGACTACTTTATATGTAGTTAAGAAGAGGATATATTTACCTGGTTACCTAAAATTAGATGGTTCATAAGATAAAATTTCTTCATGTCTCATCAATTTAGGGATTTCAGCAAACTGCTCATTGAGAAATAAAAGTGAATACAGACAAAGTGAATAGCAGAGAAAGAAAGGTGTCTTTTTCCTCAGCAAGACTCCTCTTTTTTTCCCCAAATGCTTTAAAAAATCTTCTTCAGATTGTATTTTCTTTTGATCTCCATGAAAGCTTACATTTACAGGAAATAAAAATAAAAGTAATGCAACTGACTATAATGAGTCAAAGCACGTCAACACACGCAGCTACATCTTTGCAAATCATTCTTGCTACTACTCTCTAATCCTTTATGGCAGAGGTTCACTTTGAAGGGGTATATCTTATAGCTCTTCTCAGTAAACACAAATGTGATTTTCAAACCAGTAGCTGGTCCAGTGTGTCTTTGTCTTTACCTTTGCTTTGTGAATATTAAATGAAGACACTAAAAATTTTCAGAATATACTGCTGATTTAGGACACTTCATATTTTGGTTGCCTTAGATATGATTTTCCATAGGATTCTAGCTTTAGGCTTTTACTGATCTACCCTAAATTCCTTATGTTCAGAATTACAAAGAATTTACCCCAAAACTAAGACTTTCAATTCTTTCTTTTCCAGTGTGCTCATTTGCACTTTACAGACGCAGACTGCTGGAAGGCATGCTGTCTTATCAGACAGGCACAAGGTTTTTCTTCTTATTCATCAATACTGCATTTTCTTTAGGTAAGAAAAGATAACAGCAATGAGCACTAATTTTTTGTGTGCCTCTGGGGCTGCATTGGACTGCTGAAAACAAGAGATAAGATCATTGGCTTCACTGAGCAACTACATTTACTTTAGATATATGTAACAGACTCAGGAGAGAGGAAACTATTTACATTCTGGCATCCTAATGTACTTCCATCTTTTTTTCACCTTTTTTCTCCTTGCTTCTGTAATGACTTTTTTTCCTTCTGTTAAAACCTGCAGGATATATAACAGCTTCGGTGGCATGACTAATCTATGTTTATACAGTAATGAAGGGACTAAAGCAATATCTTTGAGGTGAGTGGACTTTTTGTCTGTACATTGAACCACATCAGAGTGGAATTTACCTCATATACTTTGCCTGGCAACAGTCTCTAGTTAATGCCCCCTTCACCTCTCACCCCAGCCTAAAACTCTCTCAAATATACATCTTCTCCATGCATGAATGCTTCCACAGGGCTTTTGGTTTCACTCAACTCTATTGAGAAGTTAGCTATCACAAAATCATTTAATAGCCCTTTTATGTGCCATTCTTTCCACCTGCTAATTTATGGTTGTTTCTTATGCATGTCTGCATTCTTGTAACTATCCTTTGGAGACAGCTTCTCGCCTTGAATGAAGAGATTTTGTTTTGCTCTTTTCTCTCTCTGAATGTGTGTGGGAAGTAAGCCCCTCACTTCAGAGGATTCGTGTGCCTTTATCAAGGATGCCTGACATAAACTGGAAATATAATTTACTAGTAGTATTTTTTCTTGACACACTTAGCAACCATCTTAGTCAGCAGCAGTTTATAAGTACTTAGTGGTCAGAATGTATCCTTTTCTGTCCTAGAATAAGTTTAGAAAAAACAAACACCTAATTTATAATTCTATTGTATCACAACATTCCCCTGGCTTTACGCCCAGTTACATGAGAATGTTTAACCCTTCTATTCCAATTGCATTATTTATAAAATTTGGCAGACTTGGTTATTTTCCACTTCTATACCTATGCTACATTATAGGAATGTTTATGCTTTCTCTCACTCTCTAAGTCTTTCTCCTTTTTCCAAATTCTGTAGCCAAAAAAAGCATGCTGGTTGTCTACATTAATTTAGGTTTTGAGGGAAATGATTATTCTACTTTATTCTGACAGTGTTGGGCTACTGGGAGACTGGTTCTTAATTATTTGTCCACATTAAAAGAAGTTACTTGCAGGTACTTTTAAATAATTGTTTGTAGTAGAGTCTACACTGAATTCATATAATGAAAACACAAATAAAAAAAGTAATATCCCTTTTGAGAATAACAAGTAGTAAAAGAATAATTCTGTAGCATTTGATGTTTTAATGAGTAGATATGTCATGGAATAGTGAATAATACTGGGGTTCACCAGCTGCTTAATGTTTGTCTTGAAACCAATTATTCTTACTGTGATTTAAAAAAAAAAAAAAAAATAATAAAAAAAAATTATACTGGAGAATGCTAGAAAGCAAAATTCATCTAAGGAAGGCTTCACCAGTTTCTGTAGTAAGACAATCTACATTATCTCTAATTATAGGGAGGTAGGGAGGTCTTGTAGAATTAGAAAATATCAGAATTCCACTGTAATTTGATTTAATACATCCTTCTAGCAAAATAATTTTGTATATCTGTGAACACAAGAGGAATTTACAGTTTTAAGCACATTCTATATCTTTCCTCAAATAATATAAGTGTTCAGATCTCAGTTTCTGTCCATAGGCCAAAACCTACTTCTGAAAAAAGGGATCCATATATGTATTTTCCCAACTGTGAGAATATTAGGTCTTCAGCATACTTTTTCAACTCAGTTTTTACATTTCTTATGTTTTAAAATTTCCTTAGATTTGTGTTGGAACAAAATGAAACAGAGAGAATGCAACAGCAGCATCACTTTCTCTTGAACACCAAGTACAGAAATTAATAAATCCTCAGTTTTTACTTGATGAGAAAGCTACTCTCTGGCAGACTAGGTACTTAATTACCTAAAAGGGCAAGTGGGCAGGTGCAGAAATGCTCGTCCAGTTCAAAGGCACTGGGCAGTCAAAAAGTGGGACAACGATGTAGCCTAAGCACCATTAAAGCTTCAATGACAGGTTGGGCAGAAACTTCTAGATTGCAATTTTCAATGTTTGTCCCCAGTCCTTCACTGGACCTTGACATTAGTAAATTTTTTTTTTTTTTTAAAGGTGTTTCTAGGGATAAGAGTAATATTGTATATATTGGTCACGTGTTCTGCACTTATTTCAATTTTGGTCTCTTTAGGAATACTTGAACATTTCACATTTGGAAAGATGGGTGTGGATCAATTCTTCTACTGAATATTGGTGATCTTATGATCTATGCTATTGTTCCTATTGTTTGAAATGTTGGGGTTTTATTCTATATTTTTTTCCAAGTCTGTATAATTCTGCAAGGTACATAAGAAATTATTAAACCTCTTAGATGTGCCCTAGACAGCTCTCATACCTGCTATGTTTTTAGATATATTGCACCCTGCATGCATTTACAAGTTAAAGAACAGGTTATAGAACAAAGTTTTTTACCTTGCATGTTATTATACTAGATATCGATGATTTCATTAAATTGAATGAAATATTCAAGGCAGCAGGCATCCCAACCCCTCAGAAAAGACACAGTGGCAAATCAGCAGCTCTTTTACCTCCACTGACTTTTACCATGTGTTCATTTCATTTCACTGATTTTATTCTGAAGATATAAAACACTTGCATATTGTTAACAGCCTCTCTACACCATCAAAATAGAATGCAGTGACAAGAAAGTACTTTTCCTATAAATTTTGGCACATGCCTATTTTGGTCTCTCTTCATATGATAGATATTCTACTTTTAAAAAACACTTCTTTTAACACAAACGGTAAATTATTACCTTTCATATATGAAAAAATAGGAACCTTGTAGCTAATGTAAAGCTTAGTGCAAACTTGCATGAAGAATTTCTTGTTTTATTAGCCCCTACCTTTTTATAGTTTTCTTCCTTCAGTTTCATTTTTCTGGTTTGTTGATCTCTTTACCTTTGGAGTTTTATTTCCTATAACCTGATCCAGTTTAACAGTGTCTTTTGTCCTATTCTGTGTGGTAAATGAGGTAGTAACATTACCTGCCTGAAAAGTTTCCACTGTCAGTACTTCAGATTTAAGACCTGATATTGATAGTGTACAGTGCTTTCTTTCACATCTACTATTAAACAAAGGATTATATCCCTCCTCTATCTCTGCAAGAGACCATGAAAAACATATCTGTCTTACTTCAAGAAACTGTAAAACATTCTGTTATCTACTCCTACAAAGGTTTTAGGACCTATACTCTGATTCCCACATTATTATTGGGTTTCATTTTATAATATTCTTTCTGAAAGTCCTATTTTATTTTTTTTTTTTTTAATTTCTATTGGTAAATTTTGGAAATACTAAATTTTATTAAATTAAAGTACTGATCTCTTCACCCTCACAACCAGTGACTGGACTCAAGGAAATGACATGATACTCTTGAGGGAGATTTAGGTTGGATACCAAGGAAAAGTTCTTCACTCAGAGTGTGGTTGGTCACTGGAACAGGCTCCCCAGGGAAGTGGCCACAGCACCAAGCCTGAGAGAGCTCAAGAAGCATTTTAACAATATTCTCAGGCACATGATATGATTCTTGGGGTGTCCTGTGAAGGGACAGGGTTGGACTTGATGATCCTTTTTGGTCCCTTCAAATTCAGCATATTCTGTGATTCTGTGATTGCAATCACAGTTTAAAAATCTATCAGAACTGAACCTCTAGTGGATTCTCCAGGTTCCAGAAAATTTTACTAATGCCAAATTATAAATTAAATTTAAGATTTAGGAGAAAATAACAGAGGTCATATGAAAAATATATTTTTCAATCCACATAGATTTTTCCTCTTCTAATGATGATGCAATTGAAGTGGAGAAGATAAGGAGTACTGCAGATGATAAATAGAAGAATGCTTTGCTATTCTTTGTTACAGAATGACATTATAAAATGTTTAAGATCTTTATACTGTCCTTCACAATGTCAACTTTGCCTGAAAAATCTATATTGTTCTTTCTTTTACTGGTTAACTATTCTATCCACAAACCAAAGCCTTCCAAAGCTGACTGAGTAAACTCTGTCCTGATCCAAGCCAGAAAAAAGGGGTACAGAATTTGTTATGCATGTGATTATGTAAGCTTTATTGTTTTCCAAGGCAGGTGAGCTAATGAAGATATATGTCAGCCATGATACTGTTCCTGCAGAAACTTGTGCTTGATCTCACTTGTACCTTAGGATTCCAACACATCAGTAACACTGGGTTAAATATGAAATTTAAAAAGTGACCAAAGAGTTTAAAAAGAATTTCACTCTTTTAATCTTATGTTTTTTTTTCTTTTCTAGTTTTTTGTTTGGGATTTTTTTTGTGGGTTTTTCTTGCTTGAGTTTTTCCAATCGTATTTGGTTGTCTTCTCATAGCAGTAATAACAATGTTTGGAAAAAATTTGGTCCACAGTAATTCGGCCTAGATTGGTCACAGATGTTTTTTCTGGTCATTTTTATCCTCCTATGAGATGAGTTACAAGTAAAACAAAAAAGTTGCAACACTATATGTGGTGACAGTGTTACTAGTATATTGAAAGCAAGATGAACTTCAAATTAAGTCAATGGTTAGCCTGTATTTACTTTTTTTCTCCTTCAAACTATAATAAAAATATTAGCTAAGTACTTAAAAAAAAAGGCATTTTGCTCTTACTATGTTTGCTACAGCTAGCACATTCCAGATGTTAAGGAAAACTGCCATTGTTTAATAGGAGTCCTTTTAAAACAGCAGCATTTTTTGCATTACACAAGGCTTGGGAAATTCAGCAAACTTTGTGAGGGAAAGAGGATATTCCAGATTAAATTCCTGAAATTAACATACTGGTATCTCCAGTTTCATTTAAAAAGAAAAAAAAAGAAGAAAAAAAAAGAGAGCCGACAAAACAAATAAATGAAACTCCTAGTTTATCAATGAGAAATTCAGTCTTTCTTAATGTTATCCAAGAATGGAAAATAAAAGATTGTTGCTCTTAAGAGCACTATGGCACCTCACGCAGTCACCTTAACTGTCCAGTTACAATTCTGGCTTTGCATTGGTGAGAATCACAAAATGGGTCAGGCTAGAAGGGACCACAGTGGGTCTCCTGTTTCAACCTCCCTGCTCAAACAGGGTCATCCTAGAGCACATGGCACAGTGTTGCATCCACATGCCTCTTGAACATCTCTGGTGAGTGAGACTCCACAAACTCTCAGGGCAATCTGTTGCAGTGCTCAGTTGGTCACACAGTAAAGTTCTTCCTCACATTCAGGTGGAACTTCCTGAGCATCAGTTTCTTCCTGTTGTGTTTTGTTGGCCTAGCTCCATCCTCTTCGATGCCCTTTTGATTCTTACATGCCCTCTCAGTCATCCTTTCTTGATGCTGAACAGGCCCGTCTCCTCCAGCCTTTCCTTACAAGAGAGATTCTCCAGATCACTGATCAACTTAGTAGCCCTACACTGAATCTCCTCCAGAATCTCTGTGTCTCTCTGTTCTGGCTTAGGGCAAATTTGGGAGAAAACCCCTGAATGGGGTCCCTCTGGGAAGCAAACCCAAGTGCCCCCTCCCTCCAACCGGTCCAGTAAAAAACTTCCCCTGAGAAAAGTGGAAAAAACTATTTTACTCAACAAACAAAGTTCCCACAAGTACAAAGAATGAATAATATGAAACAATAAAACCTCTCATTCTGGAGTGAGATGACAAACTGAGAACGTTCTTGCTGTGGGTGTAGTTCGGCTCTCTCTCAGTCTCTCACCAGTCCCAGTCTCTCCGGCGCTGCTGGAAAATGCCGAGGTCCAGGCCCTGGTGGGCCGCAGGTGTAAGCCTCCAGTGCTCCTCTGGGTTTTTTTCAGTCCAGAGCAGGTTAAAACAGTCCCAAGAAAACAAACAAACAAACAAACAAACAGTCCAGGGAACTTCTCTGCCCTAGCTAGCTAAAACTAACTAAAAGCAAAAAGATCTCTGTCCTGCAGTCTCTCCAAGCCTCCGCCAAACACCCAGTCTGGAGAAAAATACGTAGGAGTCAGGCAGTTGTCTCAAAAAACCCCGCGCTTCTCCTTGCTCTTTGAACCAGTCTTAAAGGCACAGAACTCAATATACAGCACAAACAGAACAGACAGCTGGGGATACAAGCATCATAAAGTCACTCTAGAACACTCTCTGTGCTGTGGAGCCCAGAAATGAATCAACACCACTGGGTTTTGAGATTCATCATTGAGAAGATACATAGTTTTTCAAAGATTCATATTTTTTATACAGAGAAGGTGGTTTTGTAGAAAAATATTTGCATCTAGATCTGTTAATTATTCTATGACTTATTCTTTAAAATGTCACTATTTGTTTTGTCTTTGCAAACCATAAATTGACATTTTCTAAAACAAGAACAAAGCTAGGTATTCATAATTGTTTGTAGCTTTTTGGAGGTCTTAGGGCGAGGAAGAAATCCCAAAAGTGGTGTCAAACACTGGATAACATTTTAAACTTTTGGACAGCTATCAAAGCTATATGGTAAAATGGATTTGACATTACCATTCCAATTGTTAAGTAAGTCTTTCCATAGTAAGTCTTTTAAATGAAACATTTACAGTTGTCAGAATTCCTAGTAAAATTACTTCTTAATTTTAAATTAATGCATATAAGAAAGGAACAGAGAACTGCATTTCTAGGTTCTATATCTTTATATCTGCAGATACATAAATTTAAATTAACATTTATTGGAAGAGATTTTGTTTTATCATTATTTCTCATTTTATAAATAGATACAAGCTACTTTGCCAGAGTACTAGTGCTTTCCAAACTGATCTTCATCTATTCCAAATCCATTTTTATTATAGCAAGGTGCAAGTCAAAGGACATAATCCATGTATTAAACATTTGTGCTAGCATAATACTGCAAGGTAAATTGTTATTGATTCATACAAAGGGTAAAGTTGAAAAGATTTACATTTAAATTAAAAAAAGGGCCTGCTGAAATCAATAATAACAACCAAGGGATTTACCTTTGGAAATATCCTGGCATTAAAAGAAAAAAAAAAAAAATCAGATTTACAGTTGTTGCCTTTTAGGTATACAGAGCAAACAAGGACAAAATTAATTTTTTTTTTTTTCATATTCCTGTTTCTATTAAATAAACTCAGATAATACTTGACTGTTAAGTATAGTTTTCTTAGAATATTTCACAGATGCAATACATGCTAAAGTGTATGATTACGTCTTTATCTGTCTCTGAAGTTCACTTACGCTGAACAGTTTCAGTGTTGTTACTAATGTAATGTATATCTCACAGTTTTGTTGGTAGAAGGGCAATTTTATGTTGTGCCCAATTATTTTGTTAAAAAAATGCTCCATTGTGTTGTAATGCATTAATTGGGTTTATATTGTGTTTCATCGGATTTGTAACATTTTTTCTCTCTGTATCACTGGTCTGTCCGCGCCCAGCAGCGCCCATCCCCTACACTGGAATGTAACCCAACTCTGTTCCCCTCCCACTTTATCCCTGATTGGGTAGTGGTGTGTCCCTGCCTCTGGGCCCTGCCGCCTGGGGGAAAAGCCTAGGATGGGCGGACCCTGTCTCTTTTTGGCACCAGTGAGCTGCCGGGAAAGAGCTCCAGCCAGCAAGGCAGGACTCCAGAATAAAGCCAGAATAAAGAATTTCCCTGGTGAGGGAAAGCAGGCTCTTTCCTTTTGCCATGGGCAGTTGTCTGGTCTCATAAAGAAACCCCACATCCCTCACCATTGATTATTCAATAGTTCACCAGGTAATGAAATTGAAAATGCGGCTATGCCGAATTCTACTTTAGAAAGTATCTACCTCAGACTAGAATCTATCTATCTAGACTCATTTTCCCACCTGATTTCTTTTCGATATGTGAATTATTTTGTGCATGATTAAAACATCTGTCATATCCTATGGATATAGTACAAAGCACAGTAGTAAGAGACAGCAGAAGTTAAACAAAGCACTGAAGGCCAGAACGGAATTTGTGGATGCCTTCTGAAAATGAACACAGAAAAGTTTAGGTGTTGAACTAAAAAGATGTTTACTAACATTAATATAATATAACAATATAAATCTCTACTAGTAGAAATTCATTAAACTAAGAGCTGTGTACTTCAGTACCTTTTCCTCCTCAACTTTCAACCACAAATTGAAGCAAAAAGATTTATTGTTTGTTGAGATGATAAAAGTCCAGGTGAGAGATTCATACTTTCATATGGCTTCTGGGTGGAACCAAAGTACTAATGTGATTCTTGCATTCCTCTCAGAAATATGGAAGGAAAATAATTTCTAAACCTAAACAATGTCTCCCCCTCTGTCTCTTTTTCCACATCCCGATCTCTGCCTTTAATTCTCCTCCCAAGTCTCTGAAGATAGATAATCTTACTTTAGACTCTCTTCTTTCCTCAGTACATTCTGGAGAACTTGTAATAACATAAGTCAACCTTTATTATGAAAAAATAGAAAGAAGTTTTTAAGTCCTCTTTCGAGGTCTGTACAGTGATCCTACAGAATACCCTTGTGACTGAAGTCCAACATTGGGTCTAAATAGTGTCAGGTATCTTTTTCTTCCACAAGCCAAATGAATTGTTATGGAATATAAATTTATTTTAACCCTATATGTTTTATTTTTCTAGACATTTTATTGTAAATGTTTGCAACTTACAGTTTGCAACTTATGCTTTCACAGATTGACATTGTGCAATTTTGTACATTAATATTTGCAAAGACTTCAGCTATGATGTTTCTGGAGGCTTTAGAATAATTTGTTACACAGATAGGCTGATGAACCATAGGAATTGAGTGCCTGTAAATTTCTTAGCGTGTTAAGATATGAAGTTGAAAGCTCAGTTTTGAATGCACTTGGAAAAATTACCAGGTCTTCCTAGAATGATGTTTGCATAAATGAATTCATGTTTCAGAAAGACTAAGTGATCTGTCCAGAAAATAATTCCTATGGGAAACAGGAGAATGGCACACTTCACTGGGTTGGATAGCTGGAGAGAGAACAGTGAATATGTATGAGAAAAGGGACAACAAGTACAGGAATTAAACCCAGCAGTGTTATGTAATTATCTGAACAGTTTGACCTGAACATGAGAGTAGAGGTTTTGCTAGTTTCTGTTTTTCCAGACTGTTTTCATCTGTCAATTACAAAGTGTATTTTCTGTATCAGAAATTCTTGTCCTTTTTTTTTTTTTTTTTTTTTTTTTTTTTTTTTTTTTTTTTTTTTTTTTGCCTCTATTTGTGGTTAAGCCACTCTTTCAATGTGTATATGCATCATGCCATAAAAGACATTCCCACTAGGTCTAATCTAACTCTGGTGTGAGTACTGGAAGCAAAGCAAAAGAAATCTGCAGTTAATGAGAGATTCCTTCCCTAATGTATAATGTATATTGCATCTAGAGTATAAATTTCCCAATAAAATACTTGTATAAACTGGGATCTTGTGTCCCTGATAATTTTTGTGCAAATCTGATATTAAGGATGTCATCAGTTTCTCAGTAGCTGATTTAGTAACTACTATCAGCTGTCAAAAAGGTATGGCTAAATGAAATAAAATCTTGTACTACACCAGTAATTCTCAGAGTTATCAGAGTTTTTTAAAAAATAAAACAACAAAACCTTTAATTATCCTCATTTTAAGCTGGGACACAGAATATTTTTCTGACAGCATTGACAGCTGAGGTCTGATAACTCTTGCTGCAGCACGTGAAAAAAATTACTATTCATCAAGGACTATCTTGTTCTTGTCTATATATGATCATATCTCCAGCAGTCATCACAAGGGAAGGAGTGCCCATATTTCAGTTACACTCTACTAAGCTAAGGCACTTTACCTTTTATTCATTACAAATATGCTAGACTTTTTTCTGTGTTGTTATAACACCTACTTTGCTGAAGAGATCACAGAATACTCTGAGTTGAAAGGGACCCACAAGGATCATCAAGGCCCAACTCTTAAGTGAATGGCACATAAATGGATTGAACTCACCGCCTTGGTGTTATTAGCACCCTGCTCTAACCAGCTGAGCTAACTTCTAGTGAAAGGAAATGAAAGAAGGAAGCATCTGATTCATCCCCAGAGTGATGCCAGAATTTTTCCTGAACTGCCCATCAATATCCTACATTGCTTGGTTATGGAAAGGGATGTGAATCCCCTACTACGTTATGCAGTATAGCATACTTTCTCAGCAGAGTGTAATACAGTATTAAACTGGTCTCTCCTATTAGAAAAACACTTTAGGCAGTCTGGAGCAGAATTTGACCTTCTATTTTTGAAGTTCCTCTTTGTTGCAAACCTTCTCTGTGGGGAAGACTCCTCTGTGTCTGAGGTTTGTTCTCATATTTGCCTTGAAAGACACTATTTCATTTGAAGTTCTGAGTATAACAACTTTCTTAGAACCAGGTACTAGATAAAATTCCCATTAATTCTAATTTTTTATACATACCTACATTTTACCTTTCCTGTATATTCCCCTTTGTATATTAGTATCTTTACTATTCTTCAGAAATAACTTATTTGAGGTATAAATTATCTGTATATTCTTTCACAGTATGTCTACCATATTAAATTTTATTTTAGCTACACAGTATCAACAAATGGTTCCTCAACATCACAATAAAAAATAAAAAATAGGAAGTGGAATTTGTGAAACATGCTATTGGGTTTCATCAGAGGCTTGAATATGATTTTAATCAGCACAGCTTTAATGTCATTAACAGTTTTGCCTATTCTTCAGCCAGTGTTCATGCAGATGAGAACAATTTTCAATATCCATCTGTCAAGGGAATGCAGCACATATGGTATCTTAGAACCTTAAAATAAATCAGGTATGGTTTATAAAATGTAATTCAAACCACTGTAGTATGCGATAGCATAAGCAGGATAAGCGATTCACTCACCTTGCTTTGTCTTGTAGTGAAAGACAAGCCTTCATTAAAACCTTGAACTGGATACCTCCTTTTGCAAAAAATAGTGTGTATGGAATCTTGAGCTTCTCAGGAGTGCATCTATCTGCATTAATGCTAGACCTAATTAATTTCAAATGTTATGGGAATTTGGCTACATTACATCTATGCATATTTTGCTTTGTATTGCATATACAGACACTTAAAGTAGTGGTGTTTATAGACAGTTACAGCACACCTATGTTATCTATGTACATATATATATATATAAAAATGTATATATGAGACAAACCTCACAAATTATAACATTTTCCTAGCTGAATTCTGAAACCTGGCTTTAAGAACTTTGAAAAAACTTCACTGCCTTAATGAAAGCAGATGGAAGTGTCCCATATGAGTAGAGAAAGACTGGCAATTTTCAAGAATGTATAAACTTCAGTAGTTTCAATTTGGAATCATAGATTGCATTTGCATCTAAACTATACTTGTTATCTAGCTTTTTACCACAATCTCTTCTCTATGTTGTAGTTATGTCCTTTTCAATGGAAACAGGGAAAGTTTGTAGAAAGAGGAAACCAAATACTCTTGAATAAAGTGTGTGATGTTCTCTAGAGAAGTGTGATGCTTAGTGGGAGCTCATATCAGGGATGCTGCTGAGTGACTACCAGGACTCAGAAAGTCCACTGATTATTATTCACTTCTGTTGTTTCTGGGAGCCAGTGATATGGCCATGAGCAATCCAAGCAGCACCAAGAAGGATTTAAGATCCCTAGGACTGGCAGTAAAGGCCTCAGGAATATATGTAGTTTTTTCATCAATCCTCCTAATCAAAGGGAAGGGTTTTGAAGGGGCCAGTTGAATCTGAAGAATCAACAGATGACTGCAGGACTGGTGCCATAGCCAGGGGTTTGGCTGCTTAGGACATGGGACTCACTTTGAGAACTTCAGTCTACTGGGGACTGATGGGGTCCATCTGTCAGGGAAGAGTGGGGGCATTTTTGGTCATAAGCTTGCCAAGCTGGCGACGGAGACTTCAAACTAAAATAAACAGGGGAGGGGAATCTCAATCCATCCCACTCCTACCAGTTTGATGCAAAGGGTTAGCGAGACATGACTACTGAGGGGTTATAGGTCAGCAGGAGAACATCTGAAGTGCAGAACAAAGGAATTCCAGCTTCTCTAGCCAGTAAGTCAACATCATTGAGGGCTCGAGAAGGTAGAGTAGAAACTGTAGAACTGTATTCTGCCCTATGAGGCCACATCTGGACTATTGTGTTGAGTTCTGGGCCCTAAGGTTCAAGGGAGACAAGGAACTACTGGAAACAGTAAAGAAGAGGACTGTGAAGATCATTAGGAAACTGGAACATCTCTCTTCTGAAGAAAGATTGGGACAGCAGAGCTTGTTTAGCCTGGAAAAAGATGATTCAGATGTGATCATATCAATACATAAAATTATCTGAAGGGTGGATCTCAAGAGGTTGGGGCCAAACTTTTTATGGTGGTCCTAAGCAACAGGATAAAGAGCAGAGTGCACAGACTGGAACACAGAAGGTTCCATCTAAATATGAGGAAAGTCTTCTCTACACTGGGGTTGACCCCACACTAGAATGGGCTGTCCAAAGAGGTTTTGGAATCTCTTTCTCCGGAAATACTCAAATCCTGTCTGCATATGGCCCTGTGCAATCTGCTCTGGGAGAACCTGTTGTAGCAGGGTGGGTTCGATTTGATGATCTCCAGAACTCCCTGCCAACTTCAACCCCTCTGTGATTCCATGACCCTTCTTGAGAATAAGTATGTTGTTTTAATAGAAACTTCCCACACACAGAAGGTGTTTGAGTGCAGAGCCAAAACCTTAGGTGTAAAGAAAAATTATATGAACAAAATCTGCTTTGCAAAATATCTTCTTTTCTAAGACAGGAAAAAATAGTTAAAAAAAAAATCCCCAAAACAAAAACAACAAAACCCCCATCAAACAATAACAACAAACCAACCAAACAAAAACCAAAACCACAAAAACACCCCCCAACTGTAAATTCTATTCTGTTTATAAGACAAGTGAATGTTAAACACCTGATTTAATAATCTCATCACAAGTTTCCTTCTTGCTTTTGCGTGTTATGGGAGATTGGGAGATTTCAGAAATGGCATAGAGCTGAGAACAAAGCTGAAGGACATTATTATAAAAAGCTTTGCAGGACAACACATTCACAATTCCTTCAACATGTGCTATGCAGAGCCTGTCTGTACAACTGAGAGTGATCTAAAGAACAAGTTATGACTAAAAGTAAATCCATATATAACCTAAATGTGCATGTACAGTGAAGAATTAGTTCTGATATCATATATACAAGGCAATTCTGAATTAAGCAAGCCATGAAAACTACAGTTAGCTTTCAGCAGTGTAGAGCTCAGAGACAGGTGTGTAAAGAATAAATGTTGAAGTAAAGCAAAGTAAAAGTAAAGAAAGTATCCTCCAGAACATGACAAGGTTGGTGGGATCTTATCCTACACAGATAATAGAAGATTTTTCACTCTTTTTCCTTAAGGTTTCATCCCTTAGCCAATTATAGGAGTTCAAATAGAACTATGGAACTACGATAAAAAGATAGAAAATAAAGTTTGGAAAGTTAAAATTCTTTAAATAAGTCTTATGTAGAATTTCATCCTATTAAAAAAAAATCTTCTTTAATCTGTTGCTTTTATATCAAACCTCATCTGAAATCTTTCTCTAAGCTCTTTAACTAGATTTAACTGAAAACATAGTACATTTATTTTACATTTCCTTTTCAAACTGTGGATTTGAGATCGTGGACTTACACACAAAGAACAGATGTAAGATAATAAATTCATCCCTGATGTAATGTCACTGATTTCAGAAGTAATTCTGGCCCAGTTATTTCAATATATATTTTTCAAAGATTTCATTATCTTATAGTAATTTTTAATTTCACTAGGGTAGCCAGACATGCAAAAGAATGAGGAAAAGAAATCAGAAATAATTAAAAATACATGTAATAGTAATTTCTTCTGTACCCAAAGAGAGCTTAAAACCTACTATCTAGCTTTCTACAGAAAAAGAAAAAAGGAAAATACAATGAAGTGAATAATACATCAAAAGCTAAGGAATAAAAGATTTATCATACTTTTTTCTGTCCTTTCTGAAACAATAATTCATGTCATCAGTAGATTGGAGTATTTATTTGGCAGAGGTGAAATATATTGCATTTATCTGAATCACGTCATGGAATTCACTGATACTGTTGGAAAAAATATGTAAGGTTATTCAGGAAAGTCAGTACATCTTCTCCTATGGAAAATGAAAATTAATTTCAAGCCCAGAACCAATTCAATTCTTATCATTATGTCATGCTTGTTTGTCCCTCTGACTTGCAAAGACATTACCCAGGATTCAAATGCATCAAGGTCTTAAACCATCTAGGATTAGACAGTGGGAGCTGTTGCTCTGTGTATAATGGGACAATGTAGGTTTTCTTGTCTTAGATGTTTCAGTAAATCTGCTTTAAAAGTTTCTGATTTCTTAGCAAAGCTTAGGCTTTATAGCTGCTTGAGAAAAATTGGTGAAACATTAGGAAAAATGTCTTAAGCGTTGACTTTTCCTGCATGTGAAGAGAAGTCCCTTGGAGTGCTTTCATACAACTGGGAACTACAGCCACATGCTGTTATTACAAATTATGTGTTAGGGCATAAAGTGACCAGAAGCTAGAACTAGGAAAAAAATATCATTGCTAAATAAGGGATGGGGGGTGAGGGAGGTGGGGGGAATATGGAAAATACGTATTATGCAAATTTTTAACTTGATTTATTTTTATTTGATTTGTTGTTAGAAGTCAGTCCCAGTTCCAAGCCCACCTCTGGCAATTTAATATTAGAAAAAGAGTTCATAAATGTCAGGCCGTCTCTTCACGTCATCTTGCTGCAGTACAACTCTATATGCAGGCACTGATTCCTTTGTTCACTGTGGTAATAAAAACATTTCTGCGGCAGCTGAAGGTTTTATAAATGCCATACTCTTTTCCTTTTTTCTTTTCTTTTTCTTGCAGTATCATGTTACCTGTAATTCATTAATGAGTAAAGCCTCTGCAAAATATGTGTTTTAACAATCATTTGTTTCTACAATCTGAGACTGACTGCTGCAGTGTGCTAGTGTGCAGAAGAGGGAACTGTCAGCAGCAGCTGATTTATAAGAGTGATTTACCTTCTGGAGAGCGTAATTATGTTCATAGTTAAGAATTAATCAGGTGGGAGAATTATAGAATAATCACACTCTTGACTTTGGAAGGACAAACTAAATGGAGATTGTTACACCAAGTCATTTCAGCAGATGGTGATCTCTTTACTCTTTAACAGCTGGAAGACCAGGTTTCCAGGATAGGTGTCTTTATTTTTAAAAAGAGAGAAAATAAGCAATCTTGCAGTGGTTACCCATCAGCTCACATTGTTGACAACAAGAGAAAGGTGCAGCAAGAAAAAAATACATCAGCAATCATGAAATTAAATTAAACTAGGTAAAATTAGGGGGTTTTAATTTGCCACTATGATATTGTGTATAGTTCTTTGAACATAAAAAAGGTTCTCTCTCTCTGCTGACTTAAAGACTTTTGTCTTTCTTCTTAATAATGAGGGTGATGTCTTTTACATTTCAACTTCGTATGTGTCTTTTAACAGTTACATTTTATTGAAGCTAATGACAGTTTGAAGATGCCACACTCTCTAAAAGTCCAAAGGCTATAAGATGAGATTTTCCAGATAGTTTATTGAGATTCTACAGGATTTTTAATGGAAGCATATTTTACTTTTTATTCTGTCTGGTCTCACTGCTATCCCTTATAGGTAAAATTTTACCCTAGGCACTGCCAATCAGATATGATGTGCAATCACACCCAGCATGCAGGAGATACTGACTTTGTGAGGCACTTTTTATAGTGAAAATTCTCCCTTAGTTCCAATGAATCTCTATTAAATTTTGTGAGGTTCACCACCTGTGATGAAGGGGAGGTGATAATTTTGCTTATTACCTGAGAGGCAAGAGTATTTCAGGAAGCACGTTGTGAAACAAGTGTTAGTTACAGTTGTTATAAAGACCCATCTTCCCCACATTATATTTATTTATACCTGGTACATCAAGGCACCATCTCCTTTACTAGCCAAATATGAAATATGGTCATGAGCAAACTAACTATAGAGAAAAAGAGTTATGAGCAAATTCTAACAGAATTTCCTCCATTTTAAGCAACCACAGTTCCTTGTATAGTGATGTGTAGTCCCTAGCAGTCGAAGTCATGATGTGCTTTTTCTTTCAAAAATAATATGAGATAGTGAGCTCTTTAGGAGGATACGCTTCTGGGTTTTTGCACACCCAATGAGCTTTCAAACGTGCCTTAATCCAGAGCAGCTATTGGAACCACTGAAACATCAACGATAGACACATTACATCTTTGCCAAAAGAAAATGATAAAAAGCTGCAAAAGTTCCAGCATTCAGGCAGGAGAGAGAAAAGATTTAAAAATTCAGTGCATTGCTTTCATGTAAGCAGAATCTGACAGCAAAGGTGAAAACTCACTTTCTAAATCAAACGTTGTATTGTGTGGGATGAGTTCCATTTGGCTTCTTTGCCTCATTATGCCTCCTTATCCCTACAGCACAGGGATACTTTTAACAGTGTCTGAAAAGTCACCTTGGGAGCTGACAAATTATCCTTCCTGTTATATCATGTTCTCAAGGATACTATGCTATGGCATTAATTTTAGTATGAAAAAAAGATCATAATGTCCACATTGGCAAATAAATGGTCCAATATTTATTTACATTATCTCCCAAGTGCTTCTCAAAGGATCCATTCAAGATGAAATTCTGTCTGTCCCAAAGGAGACAAAGGTGTTTTGTGCCCCATTTGCACAATGAGGGATCTGTGTATTAAGGCAGCAGTCTGCATATCATTATGCATAATTATAACTATAATTACAGCCCTTAATTTCCCTGTCTCTATGAGTTGCCACCTGTGATAATCTGGATCATATTTAGCATAAATATAGTCATTTTTAAAGGGTAGATTTTATTTGAAAAACAAAGTGGCACAGAAACCAATGCCCACACAGAGTTGGTTTTTTGTTTGTTTTTTTTTTCTCCAAGTCTTTGAAGCTTTCTTCAGAGTTCTATGATTTGTACATGTACTAGTTTATCTACATTCAAAGCAGAAAATGTCAATATTAATTCCAAGAAAATCAGACTTCAGAGTTTTGGGGCCTACAGAACTCTCCAGTAAAAGGCACAGCTAAGTCATTAATACATGAAGAATAACAGTAATTTCAGCCTTACTGACAGTAATCTTTATGCTGTTCAGCATGTCCATCTAGTTTCAGGTTTCCTTCTACAACACAAGCACGTACTGTGTTTGTATTTCTGATGATCCAAACTGACAGCTGTTTTACTTTGTGGACAAGTTCCTAAAACTTACCCATATGAGATACTGAGCATTAAGCTAGAGATATAGCTGAAATCTCATTCAGTCTTAGTCCATAAATTAGCAAGTTTTCCTCCTCACATACTATGCAGTGTATTTCCACAGATAGGGCCTGCAAATTGATTTGATCTTGAATCTTTTTTCTTCCTAGTTCTAAGAAAAAAATGTCTGCCCTCCTGCATCAGCAGTGACTCATGGCCTCTCATATAGCTTGCCCTGTGTCTCTACCAATAAGAAAATTAGCACTGATGTGTAGAAACTCCTAAACCCCTAGTTTTGGGAACTAGGGCAAAGCTTTTTGTACAGCTATGTGGGCAGCAATATGTAATTTGGAGGAAAATACTATGAAAATATAGGCTTTAAAGAGTATCCAATATTTCATGATTGATGACTGTTGGTTTTCTGCATCAACTTAAGATTTCAGACAGTGTAATCGTGAAAGAAGATCCGCTAGAACTCATTAGGGTTGGAATTACTGGCTAATTCCAAATATTACCTTTATCTTTTATTTTAATGTTAAGTTCTATAGGCACTTTAAAAGTAAGAATTTATAATTTTTGTGTTGAATTAAGAGGATTTTTTTGCATAATATTAAAGATTGGTAATGATACTGAAAGCTTAGGGCAGGGCATTTTCAGCTTTTGAATATTCATGATTCTTCTTTATCTCACGTTAATTGTAATAATTAATACTTGGTACATGTTCACTGCTTTAATGTTGTGCAAAGACTAGTCAATGAATCTTCACAACTTTCTATTTACAAAGTTAAATTCAAATTTTTAAAATCAAGGAATCATTTCCTGTTGAGAGATATTGTTACACGTTTTCAACATCATGTGTACTACTACAGGGAATTTTACTTAAACCAATGAGGGCTCAGGGGAGCCCTACTGCGTGACAAAAAGGAAGGGAAGGTGTGAAAGTTGTGTAGGTGAAGTGGGATCACAGAGGACCTTCTGCATCTGGAAAAGTCTATGAGTAACATTTGTTCCTAACAGATTCTTCCTTTCTTACAATATATAACTATTGGAGAAAGTCAACATAAAGCTAATAATATTTGCTTTGTTCACACAGCATTCTCACAGGGCAGATAAATAGGAAAGAAGAGAGATAATACATATGTGTTGTTAGAGAAAGTCAGCTTTGCAAAATTTCAGCAACTGCATTGAAAGCAATCCACTTTATGCTCTAAAGCATTTCCCTTTCCCTTCCCCTATGTAAAACCCACTGGATGTGCCTGTTTCTTTTTTATGTAGGTATGACACCCAATATAGTGCTCTCCCTATGGTTTTGCATTTCCTATTTCAAATAGCTTTATTAATCTCTCAGCTGGTCACCTACAGATGCTAACTGTGCTTGCTAAAACAGCTCTGCTGGACACTGTAAACTCACTTTTTACTCCAACATTATTATTAAACAAACATATAATGGGGACCGGGAAGAAAAAAAGAAAGGTTGTATATCTCCAGCTTTAGTAAATACCTCAAGAAAGACGTGAAATATTTTCAAAGGTTATTTTTTTTAATTTCTGGAATAAAAATATAAAAAGTGTCTCATTCTCAAGGAGAAAGTCCACGAGAAAATCAACATAAAAATATAGTCCTTTAAAGAACTATTCAGCTGATTACATGCTGAACATACATGTTATTTTTCACAGTTCGTTTCTAGGGACATGACTAATTTTTAGCAATTTCAGACTTTTAATCTTGTCAAGTGCTTTTCAACATTGCTGTGGTGTTACCTGTGTTTTGTTTGCTTTCCAAGGTAGTTTTATGGTCTGAACTTGTGTCAGAATGATGATGTTTGATAGATTATTCAGACTGCTTATCCAAGACAAGAAGCAGTGTCTATTTAAACTGGCTTGTCAGTCTGTAAGTGGACGGTTTGGAAAGTGAAAAAGTAGCAGACTGACACAGCAGTGGAGCACTAAGTGCTCATTGCTGTGCATGGCTTATGTAATGTTTATTTTAAGTGTTGTATTCTGAAATGATTGATCAGACTTTTTTTCTGTCATTAGGGAAACAGATCACTTAGCTTCTAGCCATGGGAAGAGACAAATTTTAGTAAGAAATTAATTTATGCATCAGAATTTGACAAAATCGCTTGGCTAGAAATCACAAGACTCATTACTGAAGACAGCAGAGAACTGCAATCACTGTGCTGGGGTCATTCTCACTGAGGGCAGAGTAAAGTTTCTTTACTAAATAAACTTTATATTTCTTTGTGTTCTGCAAAATACATGGTGAAATAAGCTTATATCCATTTCATAATGTTATGACTGTACTGATGAAAGACCCTGTGAATATTACAAAGAAACATGGAAGATACAGGTCATGGCTAGCGTTCTATTAGTATATGTTTCTCATGACATAATGTGAAGCAAGTTGGGGTAGGTTGTACTTTGTCCAACATACATTACTAAGTTACTGCCTTTTCTGTGTGTATAATAAAGTTTCAATGGCATAATATTTACTGTAGAGGATAGCCATAAAAAACTGAAAGACATAGATAGTACTGGTTCAGTCTTTCATCTTCAGGCAGCTTTCTAACAGTACCAGAAACTAAGCTAAATAACATGACATTGCCCATCAATTTAGTTTCAATTTGTTTAATAGACCATATACTCTTTACTGTAATAGCATTTCTTACTAGTCTAGATATAAGCTGCTGTTAGATTCACAACAAAACATGCAAAGTAGACTTAGAACACAGAATGTTTTGTACTTCATATGATTATTATGGGGTTCCCTGCTTAAAATTTATTTAACACTTTGGTCCACGTCATAAAGGAACTTGAACTTGACCTAGTTTCTTATGAGGCAGCTTCAATCCTACCTACCTGTTTAGGCTGGTCTACAGGAAGGGGTGAGAAAGTGAAGGAACATGCACTGAAAGCTTACTGGGAAACTTTGCTGACAGGTCTTTAAGCTACTACCATACATAGGACAGTCCATTTTTTTCATAAGTACACCTGGAGGACAGAAATTTTACTAACTGGTCTTGATGCTACAGGATATTGTTCATTTATCTCTGGTGGTTCTTCTACCCATTTCTTCTTGGCATTACCTGTAGCAACTGAAATTTAATATACTGTGTAGGCTTTGCTGCACAAACATAATTACCTTTAGCATTGTTTTATTTCTCAGGGACTAGAAATAATGAGTGGAAAATGTATTTTTATACTAATACATTTGCATATATATTTTCTCAGGTTTATTTTTAAAAATTAAATAGAAGAAATTTAAAAAGATAACCCCTTTCTTAATATTTAATAAAACTCAATGGAGTAAAAATTGTGTTTACTTGTTTGAATGTGTTAATTGTCCTTATGTCATAAAATAAAAAATTATAATTACATGTGTTTATTTTTAAGATAAGTAAAATTAAATGATAATTTTGGATGCCTCTATACCTCAAGGAATGGGGCACCAGCAGTTATGTAAGTATTCCTGATATTATCTCTGTGACAAATGTACAGTTTACATTCATTGCCAGAAAAAATCCTCATGATTTTTTCATGTTTTTATATGAACACAAGTGTATATTCATATAAACTTTAGCCAATCATTTTCATTAAAGATTTAAAGCGTAATATTTTGAAATGTTTACAAATCCAACACCAAGAGCAGTCTGTGAAAGCCTGTGGTTGATCTGTGCAATCACTGTTGAAGGTGCCTGTGCTAATCCCATTAATTTAAACAGATATTAAAGGGATATCCACATACATTTCATGAATCAAGGGAAAGAACTATGGAACTTCTCACTAGAGGGAAAAAAAGGTGCCTTTTTGGGCTGGAAAGTGAAGCAATCATGGCACAACACAGGCTTTGCTGGTTTTGCTGCTGCAGAAGACATGGGCTGTCAGGACCAAGCAGCCTGATGAGGTTTGCATTGGTGGTGACCAGCATCACTTTCCCTTTTTTCTGAAACAAATGAATGAGCTGAATCTTGCACCTGGGATGTACCAGAAACCATCACCCAGAAGCTGCCTATATCAATAATTAACATGTGGCGGTACAAGAACTGTTTTATCAAGTTCTTAAGTAATTTTGTAAGTTTTATAAGAAGTTTTATGTTATGGTTCATTCCACTGTGCTCCCATTTTCTGTAACGGTTCCTCCCCTATGAGTTTGCTGTATAGCAAGTTGTTTAATGTCAATCATCCCACCCCCCCACCTATCCTGGTCAATCCCCTCTCCCCCCTGCTCTGGGGCATCCTGTCTGTCACTTCGGGACCCCTCCCGGGACTCGGCAAAGTCCCAGGAGAGGCATCGAATAATAGGCCGGGAAATCCCCTTTTCCCCTCTTGTGTGTGTTCCGATGTTTAAAAGTGGACACCCCCTGTTATCCCCCCGAATTCCCTGATTTTCTGACTTGTTGTTGCCACCCCTGAATCCTCCCCCGTTTATAATTTCAGGGAGGGAAATTCAAAGGGGCTCTCTCTGGGCAGTTTGGAGAGTGGCGGAGCTCCCGCCGCTCGGACTTTAATAAACCATCATTAAACCTGCCTAGCAGAGAGTCGACCTTTTGTCTGCCACTGCAGTCACGACGCAATCAAGGCCAGCCACCGGTGGGAAGCCGAGACCCACAGGAGGAGGTTGCTTGCCAGCTTGCAACCCCGACTGAAACGCTTTGGCTACTGTGCAGATCTGAGCCAGCCAGTAGCCAGCGCCTGCCAGGCGTGGAAGGACACAGCCACATGAACAGAAGCATTTGTAGAAACCGGACTGTATTTTTCCAAAATGGGTGCAATTTCAATGTGAAATGAAGATAACTAGAACTAGCTGTCTGGTGATAGTTCATGTGTGAATACTACAGTTGTTCAGAAGGTTCCTTCTTTATTTCTTGCTTGATCAGTTCTTGGTTCTTAACCTTACTCTGTGGTACTACACTGTCATTTCCAGGTGACACAAAAAGCAACACTAAATTTATGGCAATATTAGATGGAGTAGCAAAAAACTGTTTGGAAATCTTTTGATACAAGATAATTTATTTATTCCTAAGGAAATCCACTTTGTCTTGAATGATGACATTGAAATTGCCCATCATGCTTATATAAAGTTTTACTTAAAAAAAATTTCTTTCCACAACGCAACCTAGGGAAGAGGAAAACTTGAAAATACTTCTACATAAATTGCAGAAGAACTTCAAAATATTAAAAATTAGTCTTTGCTTAAAGTGAGACCTAAGTACTTGCAAAATTAATCATGTTTTTAAAGAAACATATCAATGTTGATGGACTGACTTAGAGTAATTGGCAGTGTTAAATGATAGTTCACAGCACTAGCCTCCTGCATTGTGTATTGGCTAGCTTTGGCCAAGAAAGAGTGAGAAATGAATGTATTTAGACATTTGATAGATTCTGCTTCTAATAGAGGTTGAATCTTTCAAGGACACAGCAAATTATGTAGGCTTCTTAAATTCTATTCAGTCCAGCTACATTGTATTTCATATGTTTTAAAGCAATAATTTAGATGAAAGTTTTTAACTTTTGTTGTTAATGAAAAATCAGTTTTTCAGTAAAAATAATGATTTGGCCAAATACAGGAAATGCACTGCACTATTGATTTGAAATAATTATGCTGAGACATGTACACACTAGAGCAGAAGAGTACTTTTTTCCTCACAAATGGAACTAGCACATTCCTTTAATCCGGAGTCCTTAGGTATGGAATATTATGTTCTCTTTGTTGTCATTTCAAAGAAATTGCTTTAATCTCTCATATGCAGATTAGGCAAAGGAAGGTGAATTCACTGAGCAGGAATCAAAATCTTCTTGTTATTAAAATGAGAGTATTAGAAAGATCTAAATAGAAAAACTCACAAACAAAATGTAAGTACACAAACTGCTTGACAAACATGTCACGTTATCAGGAAAGCTTAGGAAATAAATGTTATCAGGAAAGCTTCAGAAATTCAGGAAAATAATTCAATGAAACATGTTCTTATAGTTAATTGGAAGAAATTTAAGAACATCGGATTTGTTGTTTCAATCTTCCTGATGGGACAGATAGTAATGAGCTGCTATGTAATTTTTCATGGCAAAAATAGACTTAAAACTTTTAGGAAGTATATACTGTCTGAAAGTTTTAATATAAGATAATGGATTTAAATGAGTGTATACTGCAAGGAATATTTTTTGTGCTGACACTTCTACTGTATATGTATATTTTCACACAGTGATCAGGAAGGTAAATCTGAGTATTCAAAGACAGCATAACTTTATCAGCATCACCTCTTTCAGGCAGTCTCTAACAGGAAAAGGTATTGAGATACTACAAGATAATTTTACTGTATGTTTGCAAGAGCAAACACAAAAAATTCAGGAAGCCAGTATTTAAATTCTTATTAACTTGAGTGTTACATTCACCATTAGAAAGAGTGGAATATTGGTCCCATTAACTCATGATGCTGTGATTTTTTGACATATAAGTTCAAATTCAACAATTGTGTTCATCAAGAATAATTTCCACTTTCTTCAAAGAATGTGTTACATTTCAGACTGAGTAACAGTATCAGAAGATCTATAATTCAAAATTTACCAGAGAACAGCCTCTTACTACACTAATATTATTCAACTAATAATTCGTTCAAATAATCAAATATAAAATGCTGTTCATAAACATCTGCCAATGCAAAGTACTGACAAATGCAAACTAGTACTTGATCTTTTCTTCCCTACAAAATTGATAGAACACACAAATCTTGTATCAATGTTTAAAACGTGGATTTTAGTATTCTTCTGGATGAAGGATATTATCTGCAAAGGCGTAAAAAGAACTCAAAGGTGTAATTCATGAAAATATGGCAAGATATGATAAAAAATCTGGAGCTAGAAGGGCTGAAGTCCTTCACAATGTTGAAAAATAATGAGACCAAAGTATATTTCCACCTAGATCTTAATCTTAGGTTAAGTAAAACTAAGACATCAAATAGAAAGGAAACTAAAGAAGAAGATAGAAAGAGATAAGACTTAATTTACTTTAGGCTGTACAGAAAAAGTTTTAGACTGAATTTGATATATCTTTGAGTGCCATGATAGAACTGACTAATGATGATACAGTCTTATCTTGGTAAAAAGCAATAGAAAAAAGGAATAGAAATTAATTAAATCTCCAATGTACACAATTTTATAATCCTACATTCACATACCTTAAATATTGTTAATGTTCACTGTTACTTTTCTTTTTCATGTTATTTACAGAAGCATACTACACACACACACACACACAAACCGCCCCCCCCCCAAAAAAAAAGCCACAAAAACCCCCACAAAAAAAAAAAACCCACAAACCAACCCACCAAAAAAACCCAAACAAAACAAACAAAACCCAACAAAACCATAAAAACTTGCAAGGTTTAATCCCAGCCAGCACCTCAACCCCAAAGAGCTGTTCACTCTCCCATGGTGGGAGTGTGGCAGAGAAACAGCAGGGTAAAAGTGACAAACTTGTGGGTTGAGATAAAGTCATATTAGTAAGGAAAGTAAAAGGCACATATGCAAGCAAGGCTAAACAAGGAATCCATTCACCATTTCCCATAGGCAGACAGGTGTTCAGCCACCCCATCGCGTATAACTGTTACTTGGGAAGTCAAACACCATCACTCTGAACACCTCCACTCCCTTTGTCTTCTTCCAGCTTTATGTACTGAGCATGGTGACATATTTTGGGGGATATCCCTTGTAACTTGGTGTCAGCTGCCCCAGCTGTGTCCCCTCCCAGCTCCTTGGGTACCCCAAGCCTGCTAACTGGTGGCGTGGGGTGAAAAGCTAAACAGGCCTTGACTCTGTTTGAGAGCTGCTCAGCAATAACAAAAATATCCCCATATTATAAACACTGTTTTCAGCACAAATCCAAAACTTAGATGCATACCAGCTACTGAGAAGGAAATTAACCCAGCCGAAGTGAGCGTAAACACAAAACAAGCAAAGAAATTATTAGCAGGCTGGAGCACAGTAATAGACTAAGAAGGTTGTCACAGGGTTCATTTAGTGTATTATTTATGACTTATGGTTGTTTTCTTAACTTGTCTGTAAGGTACAAGAAGAAATACAAGCCAAAAAGGTGTTATAGTATACATAGATATTTATTCTATTCTATTAATTTATCAATTCATTATTTTTTTTTCTGTCTGATGTTTACCCTTATAAGAGACTTGAAAAGACTTTTTACTTTGAAAAATTTCATGTTCATGGCATTTAGTAATATTTTTTTCTCTTCCCCTTCTGTCTTACCAAAATAATTAATTTTGGAAAATGGGCTGATGAAAGTTCATCAAATAGCATGCACATGAAATAGCATTATGAAATTGCAAGTTGAAAAGAATTTTACTGCTGGAAAATTCCTTTATTTCTTAACTCTTAGCTCTGTGTCTAAGGGCAACAGTTTTCATGAAAGCAAACAACTGAAAGTTTCAGGTTGTTCCCACTGGATTTCAGTCTGCTTAATCTGGAAAAAAAAAAAAAAAAAAAAAAGAGGAGTATCTGCTTTAAGATTTACAAAAATATGATACACAAGGAAAACAGTCCACTCATTTAGTCCTAAAATGACTCGTAAGTAGATTTAGCTCCATAAATTAAGAAGTCTTCATAGAGAAATATTTTTCATAGACCCTCCAGAGCACATAAGCATCCTCAAGATGCCAGCATGAGAAGTTCATTATGCTACCCATCCAAAACTATTTACTTTCAAAGTATTATTTCTTGAGGTAATCTCTGTCCTTATATATTATTGGCTTCCATTAAAAGCAACCCACTGAGACAGCAGTGAGAATAATTGGTAATTTTTTTTAATTAGATTTACAGATTAATTTATACTTTATTACTCATAATTTGAAAGCACTTTTTAGTACCTTTAAAAAATTGTTTCTAGAAAAAAGATTGCAAAGATTGAATTAAAATTATGTTCATAAGGACTTTGATGTTAATTTAGGTATTCACTCTCAGAGGTAGAAAACAAGGAGTTACTGGAGATTAAAGCAGATAAAGTAGTAGAACCTGAGCTTCAAATAAAGGACAGTAGTAATGCTAAGACATGGGTCAAGAAATGTGATCACAAGATTAAAAAAATGTAAACTTGTACTGAGTAAGGGATTTAGGTCAAAGCATGGAATTAGACATGGAGATGTAGCTTCAAACAAGTTGCTAACTATCTCTCAAGGGTATCTAAAAGGCTTAAATATAAGATAGCTCATGGGCTATGTTTTATCTCCTCCTCAACTTGATCAGGATGACAAATAATTAGCCTTCAATGTGACTGATTTTTGGTTCCTTTGGCTGAAGTTGTGTGAATTTAAATATTACTGATGATAAATCATAGAATATCCTGAGTTAGATGCAACCACAAGGATCATCAAGTCCAACTTGCGCTGGCCCTACACAGAACAAACCCCAAAATCACACCCTTTGCCTGAGAGTGTTGTTTAAATTCTTCTCGATCTCTGTCAGGCTGGTTTGGTGACCACTTCCCTGGGGAGCCTGTTCCAGTGCCCAACCACCTTCTGGTTGAACAACCTTTTTCTAATATCCAACTTAAACCTTCCCTGACACAACTTCAGGCAATTCCCTCAGATCCTGTCACTGTCAACACAGAGAGGTCAGTGCCTGCCCCTCCTCTTCCCTTTATGAGGAGATTGTAGACTGCAATGAGGTCTCCCCTCAGACTCTTATTCTCCAGACTGAACAGAAGAAGACATGCCTCATAAGACTTCACCTCAAAACTCTTCATCATCTTTATAGCCTTCTTTTAGATGCTTTCTAATAGCTTAATGTCCTTTTCATGTTGTGGTGGTCAAAACTGTACACAGAACTGGAGATAAGGCCATACCTCAAGAGGCTCAGAGTAGAGTGGGAAAATCACCTCCCTCAGTTTGGTGATGCTGTTTCTGATGCAGGACAGGGTTGGATACCTGGGACAACTTATTGCCCTTCTGGGTGTGAGTCACTGCTGACTCATATTCAACTTGCTATGAACTAGGTCACTTTCCTCAGTGCCTCTCTCCAGCCTGTGGTTCCTCAGTCTGAATATACATCCAGGATTGCTCCATCACAGAATCCAGCACTCGCCTCTGTTAAACTTCCTACAGTTGATAAAGATAAATATAGCTTATTCACTAAATCTTTTAAATATCATTTGGAAGTTGTATTGTTAAAATTTGTATTTTTGTTAGGTAAAAATATGTGGCATATTTACGTGGCTCATTGTATACATTCAATTAGAAATTGTCAATATCATGTATACATGTTAATTAGAAAAATAGTATGTTTCTAACCATAAGGTTCAATAGGTAATTAATTCCAAATAAAGCATATTATGTGGAATAAAACAAACGACATTATCAGATTTTATCTGTAACCTTTCAAAATAGTACATTCAAAAAATTGTGAATTGTTATTATATCCTGTTGATTCCTGAAAGCAACCACACCAATTAATGGCATTTCATTTTCAGAGTTAAGAAATTGCAGTAATTCTTCTTCAGACCCACTTAGCAATTCGGTTTTCATCAATGGAGTTAAGAAAATCTAATAAAGAATAGTAAAGGGCAGTTTCCAAAAGAAGGAAGGGCAAAGTTCCCTAAGGAGAAAGAAAAAGAGATATTGAGAGAAAAAGGAGCAGAAACGGTAAGCTAACAATGAGTACATTCACTTATTAATGATGCTGAGTGTAACCATAGGGTACTGAAGGAATAATAATGACTAAATATTTAGTTGCTACAGTTACTATCCTTGATCTTTCCATGAACCTCCCAAAGTGACAGCAGTGAGCACGGCTGTGGATCAGGGCCAAGTTTGCACTTTTGTCCATGGACTATAATTAAAATAGATTTATGAATGAGGAAATGCCTGCAGAAAGAGATCAGTCTTGCTACATTGCCCAGAGGTCATTAGATTTTTTGAAGACTAAACCGTAGTTTAAATCTACCCACTTATTGTAGATTCTTCCCTTTACAGCATATTTTTTTGATGCAAAAAAGGCAGCTGAGTGTGCATTCCACTGAGATTCAGGGACACTATTACACACACTCATAGTTTTGCTTATAATAGCTTTGGTTATATGGGCATCATTGTTTTCAGTGGCATAAAAGAATCTAGTTGCCTTGCTTGTAGAATGCAAACTGTTTCCTTTTATGAATCCATGGAAAGAAAAACTGTATATGGAAACTATTATTATGAATTTTAGATTTACCTTAATGTCTTCTTTCTTGACTTTTTCTGAGACAATATCTTCCTTGTCATTTCTACCTACCATTGGTGACATAATTTCACCTGGATTTCATTGCCTCTTTCTGAATTACCATGAAAGACCATCCTATACTAATAATGGAAGGATATATTTTCTTCACCCCAAATATACTTGTACCTCATATAGCAAACTGTATTTGTGAGATGAAGTGAAAGAACAATTTTTTCACATCTTTCATCAATACTCCATGTTAAAGTTCAAAAGAGAAAAAAGGACAGAAAGGTAGAAACAGCAAATTACAGCCCAAGAGTAACACTGAGTACACAGATGAGGCTTGTTCACTTTTTATTACATCAGCTTCTAGGATTTCTTTCCAAAGCTATGTCTATTTGATTTGAAACAGACAATGCATTCTCACTCTTATTAATTCCCAGTCTCTTCATGCAAAGAAATTTTACATCCTTGTTAAAAAAAATTCTGTGTTTTTACTTGTGCATGTTTTGGTTTTCAGCAAACATATATCACCTCTCTGATTGCACAATTTCTTTGTTTTATGATTTGTTCTGTTATAAAGGAAATACCAGGAGAATACATATGAGAAATTTGAGTGCTTCATAAATGAATACTCTACAGGACCATATCTTGATTTTTCATGAATCTGCATAGTTCCATGGGCATTTATGACCAAATAAATACATTCTAGGAGCTGGCTATTATGTACATTGATCACTCTCAAAGCAAATAATGATGAAAACAAAGTAATTTTAGGCAAGTATTGCGGCCTTAGTTTTAACTACAATATGTAGTGCATATGTATGAAGTCACGTGGAAGGAATTTTTCTCTCCTCTGTGCATTCCCCTGTTTCTGATGTTAATTTAAATTATACAAGTAACTAGCAGTTTCTCCAGTGCAATAGTCCCACATGGAGACTGGTTGTGAATAAGAAATTCTCTTCAAATTGTTTCACTGGTGGCTTCTGCCACTGCAAACATTTTTATTGAGAGTATTGTCAGCTAGTTCGATTTTTGATTATTTTTTCCTGACAGATCAGTGGAAGAAACAACAGCCTGAGGGAGAGTAAGATCTAAGAATTACTGAATAACATTATTGTGAATAGACAGCTGTCTGGCAGATGCAATTTAATACAAGGATATAATAGATTCTAAGATGGATAAGATATCTGGAGTTCATTATACAGTGCTGAACAGTGGTAAAAGCCAAACCCAGTCATGGTGAGCACACACTGGTGATAAACATAAGTGTAGCTAGTCTCTCTCTCAGAGCCCTGGTTAGCTCGAGAGACTAACCACAGCTGCAAGGTTTTTTTCTTCAGGGCCCCAAAAATCCCAGGAGTAGCTGTGAACCTTTTACTTTAGAGAGAGCAGGTCTCCGTTGATGGCAATGGAAGGGTCTGCACTTGATCTGGGGGGAAAGCAGGGCTTTATTCAGTCTTTCTCCTGTGGTCCTGCCCCCGCTTGGGTCAGGAGCCCAGTCCCTGTCCCCAAACCAAAAAGGAGATTTCCATCCGGTTTCCTGGCTTATATCCAGGGGAAGGGGCTAAACGTGGGGACAAGCCACTACCTAATCAGGGATAAGGGGGGAGGGGAACAGAGTTGGAATACTTTCCACTGTGGGAGAATGGGCGGGGAAAAGGGGCAGGGACAAACCTTGGGATGATACATTTTCCAGGGGAACAGGGAGTACAGAAGAAACCATTACAAAACCCAGTATAAAAATGAAATAAAATATAAACCCAAATAATACAAAACAGCACATTAGTAGTATTGTTGTTGGATAAAATATTTTACTATCACCAATGACACTATTCCCCCCAAAAAACATAGAGTGTCAAGGCCATAGTCTAACACAATATCTCAGAGTAAATGTCAAAAGATAATTTTACATGATAATTTCCTTTTGATTTTATTGCTTAAAGTACATTATTGCAAAGTGAAAGGAAAAGAAAACGGAATCTGGGAATTGTAGTAATTTTGCAGGCCTGACACCTGGTTTCTAACTCCGAGAAGACAATTCAAATAACAAGCTCAGTGAGATAATAGAATTACACAGAGACTCAAGGATTTCAGGTCTTTAGAAGACTCTCCTTAAATGAACGATTTCCCTTGGAACATAACAGGTTAATTCAATTTGAAGTGGTTGGTGCTACATTGGGATTTAGCATTTTCATGTTTTGCATACTTTTTTCAAATACATCTCTACTTGTTCATCAAGTTTAATGTGTGAACATACATATACTTCTTATTACTTGTCTTAGTTTCTGGTTTACTTTTAACATCAGAAGATGTTGTCCATCTAACACAGGCACATATACAGAAACCAAAAAAGTAGATATTCTTATTGATATATTTCCTTAAAATGATGCTTATTCTAAAAACCAATCATGATTGCATACAAACTGAATTTTATATTAATTTTAGTGTTTATACCAGCACATATTCTGAGGCAATTTTTAGGCACTTGCTTTTGCTGAATTTCAGATGGTTCCTCTCTGCCCATCTCTCCAGCCTGCTGAGGTCCTTCTGCTGGGCTGCACAGCCCTCTGGGGTATTGGCCACTCCTCCCAGATCAGTGTCACCAGTGAACTTGCTGAGGAGGGATCTGCACCTTCATCCAAGTCATTGATGAATAAATCAAACAAGACTGAACCCAATATTGAGCACTGGGGTACCCTGCTAATTACAAGCTTCCAACTAATCCCTGCACCACTGATTATGACCCTCTGGGGTCTGCCATTTAGGCAGTTCTTAATCCACTTCTCTGCCCCTTCACCCAGTCCATACTTCCTGAGTTTGCCTAAGAGGATATCCTGATAAAGTCCTGTCTCTCACACGTGCATTTTTACCTTGTGTGTTTGTCAGTCTGGGGTATTTTGGAGCCGGCTGGAATCAGCTCTGTCCAACATAACCATTAGTCTCTTCTAATAGGGGCCACCCCACTAACAAAACCTTGCAAGGTAAAGCAAATATAGTAATATAGAAAGCTAGCTGTGTGGGTGTTACAATCCTATATTTATATAAATTTATCTGTTAAAGCCATATTTTATTCACCTTACATTTCACATAATTTTGTCAAGGGCTATAGTTGGAATAAAAATAACATGCATCTCTTTATTTTCAGAAAAGTCCTATAAATCCATATTTCATAATAAATGGTGAAACCAAAGATTTTAAATAATTTACATGCTTGTAATAAATTTCTTTTTTCTTTTTTTTTTCTTTTTTTTTTTTTTTTTTTTTTAATAACCTTCGTTCTTGCTCATAAAATTTGTGGACTATATTATTACAGAGAAAGTAGATAGGGATTTGCAAAGCTTCAATGCTATAGGAAAAAAATAGTAATTTAAGAAGAGAACAGATGCTCCAAATCTGCTGGAACACATTTGGAGATCTTCTTCTGACACATAATTATATAAATTTCTGTCTACTTATCAAGATACTGATATCGAACAACGCAATGAATGAGGAGCTGAAGGTGATTCTTAGCTTCATTCCATTAAAGATGACTCTAAGGCTAAAGAGTGCTTGAGACCACTGAATGTCCAATGCCAGTGCCTGAAATTCAGGCATCTGCTAAAAGCCATTCAGGCAAGAAGTAAAATTACCAAATAAAAGTGCCCAAGAGGTTCAAATCACCTGTGTATTTCTACTGTAGAGTATGAAATTTGTCTTGCCACATGGGAAATCTTAATAAGGCAAAGCATACCGTGTCTCTCCTGTTATCAAGCATACTGGGACTGACTGCTATCAAGGAGTATGATTTACAGCTTTGTAGAGAATTTATGAAACTACCTGAACTCTCTGAACCAGTCCATTCTTATCTGAATATATTGAAGATTTGGTCTTGGGAAAGTAGCTGCCATATGAGCTCAGGAAATACACTAAAATGAGGATTAGGATTGATAAATTACTGTGTTGGAGCATACAGAATTTAACAGGGTATGGAGGAGGCAAGGAGAAAAGCAAAACTACAGCTGCTTATTCTTTGGGCATGTACTATAAGCACAGGGGACTACAGTTCATTTCAGCAGCAGTGATTGCATTTAATTCTTTTTCTGGCATAGAATAGAAACAGGTGTCTGCACTGACCTCTCTGAATTTTTAGTCTCAAAGTATTTGCTTGCTTTTGAAACACAGCAGATATATTAAGAATTTACTTTTGTCTTAGATGGTGCAGTGGTGCAATCTATCCAGATACAGTCTTCTCTCTGAATCAGCCTTAGTTAATTTCCAATGTTGCCAAGAATGTTGGAGAAATACTTAATTAAGAACCTTACTCTAACTAATTGTGTCAAGTCCAGTACCTTTTTTCCTTGTTGCCCTCCTCAATAAGAGTGAAACTGTAGATGCCCAAGGAGAAAAAAAGAAACACAATTAAGAAAAATAGAAACAGGAATATATGGTGGTTTGTTTTACTAAGATGCAAGACACATAAAAAAAATTCACTTATGGGTAGAAGAAAAAGGCAGAAAAAGTGGGTGTATTTAAACAGCTGACAAGGTATGCCCACCATTTGTCTAAAGGATTTGAAACCTTCATAGATCCAAATCCTCCTGGCTACCCAAGCCACAGCTGTTGCTTAGATAGTTTTTCCATGATGTTTTTCTTTCTCTCTCTCTCCCTTCAACTTTGATTATTGTTATGTACTTTCCGTGACATATTACTTTTAAAATGTTGAGAAATCTTATGCTTAATGCATACTTCTTCAGCCCCCGTCTAGACACTGTATCTCTCCAACCAATTTTCCCTTTTATTCCACCAGCTGTCCCATGTAACAAATATACCCTAAAGTGGGTTTAAGACACTGGTTTTCATTTGAACAAAAAATGACAAGGATGACAAGCACCTAGTTAATTTCATTGCAGGTACTAGCATCTGGAAGGCAGGAACAAAAAAAGAAGCACTTCCACAGTAAACTATGATCATGTGATACAGAAACAATGCCATAGAGGAATAATGATCAGAATTTACATGGAACTTCTGTTCAGTGCATTCATATTATTTTAATTCTTCTTATCCAAAATATTGTACTAATCAGAATTTTTGGTTTTTGAAAAATGCTCACAGAAAATAATGAGCTTGATTTCAAGAGCTAGTAAGTTTAAGATAGAACAGAACCTTGCCCCTGTGGCTTTTATGCATATTTTCATATATATTCACAACCGAGCTATTTATCTGGCAATTCAAAATTGGCCACTCAATACACTGTTCTGAAATGACCTGATTATGGCAAAAGTTTTGATAGGAATACCCAGGGTGATTCCAATTGAAAAGTCATAAGCTATTTGCAAAACCTTTGAGAACTGAAAGGGAAAAATCCAATATGTCTTTACTCTGCTTTTATACTTTGTACACAAGCACTCTCACACCCAAATTCTCTCATCAGTTTTTACATAAGATGTAAGAATGCCTTCCAGGTTACTGGTAGCATTCCACCTGTTGTGCACCAAAGGTTGAAAGCTCTGGCTTTTTTGATCTCCCTCCTGGGAATCCATAGCATGTGCACTTCTGACTCACTGGTGGAGTTCTATAAGCCTGTCTTACAGAATGTCCAACACAGAAAATCACAGAACCTGGTCCACATAAAAAGTTCATTTCCTCATTTCCCTCTCTACCCTCCACAAGCTGCCAGGCATGGCATACTTTATCTAAAAGTTTATAGCAGACCAAGATGAGCAGGCCTCTCACTATAAGATGACAGTCAGACTGCCAGGGTCCACAGGAACCTGGAGGCTGTTACCTGGGTCATGACTTATGAAAGGTGCATGCCACAGGATGACAGGAAGGTGACTTCTGTGAAGCATGGTGCAGTTCATATCTGCCTTTACTTATACTGACTTGGAAAGAAATTAAAGTAATGAAGCTGGGGATTTCCAGTCTTTTTTAACAAAGTCTACAAATTCCTTTAATGCTGTACTTAAAACAACAACAACAACCACAACAACAAACAACCACAACAACAACAACAACAACGTGTCTATTTTATTGAGTATCTGGAAAAAAATACGCAGGACTTGAATTTAAAGTTTATCCGAGAAGAAATAGAGAACAAATCGCCCTGGTTTTGATTTTATTGATGTCAAATCACTTTTGAGCAGATTAGAGGAACTAATTCAGAACACAGCCTGGTTTTGTGTTCTTAATCTCTCTTTGGATACTTTGCCTAATGCTTTAGCCTGCATGTCCTTATAGTCTTACTAGACTCCAACAGATGGCCTGTATCAAAGTTTTTCTTGAAAGAACTGTGACTAATGTGAGCTGGACTCATTAATCAAATGTAGTCTGTATGAAAATAGTCTCTAGCTGTGAACTGAGTAATTTCAAAAGGCCTGAGTTAGAAAGGACGCAATTGGTATACACAAATGCACAAATGTCCTTTTTTTGTGTGTTTGTGAATATTTGTGAGGTAGAGAGTATTGAAAGAATGTATGTTTGGGGATTGTTCATAAGGTATGCTCTGTAGTTTCTTTATAAAGACCTATACAGTTCATTCATATAAACTTATATCAATGAATGATTTTTGGCTTAGGTTTTTAAAAACAAAGTAGTTTTTTTTTATTTGGTTTCTCTTTTTAGAAATATTTCTGTTCTTAATATGATACACTTTGGGAAGTTTCTTGATTTTCAAAGCATAAGGGTTATAGATGAGAAATTCTGTGTTCCATCCTGCAGTCCTTGTACAAACTGGATAATGCAGAGCAGGCCATCCTGGCCATGACAACACTGTTCACACCAGTGTTGGTCCAATTGTGAAAGCAATGTCAGAACACCGCAACCTAGATGGATAGCCAGGAAGAGATGAGACTATATGGAAATCCCATTAAGTTTTCTTGACAATGTCACTTCTAGCAGACTCACTAATGCCAAACAGCTGTATCAAAACCACTGTGAGAGCAGCAGAGATGCCCGCCTGTATACGTAGACTGAACTGGCAGCCTGGAAATGAGATTTCTTCTGTTTCAGATGCTGTACTGGGCTGTTAGAAGAGAAGAGATCAAAAATATAAATTTAAACACACTTTGGAGGATACTTCATTCTGCATTCTCCTATGAAAGTAATCTTGATGGAACTTTACTGCATTTAACATAACAATGTAGCACATAGTCCATGAGTTTGACACTCCTGCCATTATATTGACAGCAGATCACGCCGCCAATAACCCCACTAAAATACATTGATTGAGCCGTTTCCTTAGCTCTGGTGTTATTGTTAGTAATGTAAAGCAAGGCCAAAACATGGCACTTGTTTTAAGTTCTGCTTCATTGCCAATTAAGACAACACAATATCCCCATTAATATCTGTTTGAAAAATTAACTCTATTCTACTTCGCAAATTTATCTTATACTGCATTGCCATGAAAATCATTAGCGATAAGATTTAATGGACCCTAGAAGGACTGCCTACAGGTCCTACAATCATTGACAGTCAAGTGAGACAGCTAATACTGAGACATGAAGTTGCATAGACAGTAAGGAAAGAAGGCTATAGCTAAGTTATGATACATTGAGGATGTTGGGGGAGAGGGTGGAGTATGGAGTAACAAATCTGAACCTTGCTCAAACATTGGAAAATGCATTTAAATACTATCCAGTGACATGGATTAAGGCAGAGATATCATATAGGTCAATTAAATTAAATGAAATTAATATCAAGGTCCAGACTATTAGTGTTTGCACCTCAGGAATATATCTACCACTGAAAATATTTTTTTAAAAATTATCATGAATATTAAAAAATCCCCAGCAAACCCAAACCAATCACTTTTAAGATAGCAAAAATTAATGAAGTTATAAATATAAGTATGCACAAATCCACTAAACAACTCTGAATTGTTTGGAGGAAGATGTTAATCTGAACTATGTTAATTTTTATATGGCCAAATTCATGTTCACAGAACTTAAGTGGAAAACAAACAAACCAAACCAAACCAACATAACAAAACAAAACAAAACAAAACAAAACAAAACAAAAAACCAACCAATCAACCAACCAACCAAAACAAATAAACCAACAACCACCAGAAACCTAAACAAACAAACCTAACAACAACAAAAAAAGCCACTTACGCCGCATTTCATTAGATGGGTAGAAGTATTCTATAATCAGTGACAATGCAAAGAAACACAGTATCACTGAGACAGTGGAAAGTCACCTTTTTAGACAGTGGTGTGCTTTAAAGAGATACTGTTTGACTATTTAACAGAGCTGGCAGATATTTGAGGAAACCTTTGATAGAGCACTAGAGCTAGCAATGGCCAGGAGCAAGGTATCAGACAAGGTGACAAGAATGGCACAGCTGAGTAGGGAACCCTTGGTCAAACTAAAGAGAAAGAAGCAAATGCGCAGAGAGTAGAGACAAGGAGAGGTAGCCTGGGAAGAGTATAGGCATGAAGCTCTGTTGTGTAGAGGTGGGTTGAGGAAGGCAGAGGGAGAATGGAACTGAACCTGAGAAGGGACACGGAGAAAACCAGGGATGGCTTCTACAGGTATGCTAACCAGAAAAGGAAGGTCAAAGAAAATTTAGCCCCCCCAATAAACAATGCTGGAAAACTGGTAACAAGAGTCTCAGTCTTCATTGGCAACATCTCTTCCCACATCTTTTGAATGGATTCGCAGCAGAATGAGGACTGGGGGAGCAACCTGCTTCCCACTGGAAGAAAATATCAGGTTCCTGACCACTTGAAGAACATAAATGTGCATAAGTCTATGGGATCCAAAGAGATGCATCACAGAGTCTGAGGGGATATGTCTGATTTAGTGCCAAGCCATATTTCATGGTATTTGAGAAGTCTTGGCAATCAAGTGAAGTCCAGTGACTGGAAAATTAATCATACACAAATTATACAAAAAATTATTGATACCGCCTTCTTGAAAAAGAATAGAAAGGAGGGTCCTGGGAACTACTGACCTGTCAGTCTCATCTCTCTGCCTGGGAAGGTCATGGAACAGATTCCCCCTAGAAGCTGTGATAAGGCATATGGGGGACAGGGAAGCAACTTGAGACAGACTGCGTCTCTTTACAAATAGCAAGTCCTGCCTGACCAAGCCAATGGTCTTATATTGCAGAGTGACTCCATCAGTGGAAAAGGGTGGGCTACAGATGTCGTTTATCTGGACTTATGTTGTCTTGGACACAGTCCCCTCAACATCCTTGTCATTAAATTGGAAAGAGATGAATTTGATAAGTGGATGTTGTATAAGAAAGCTGTTGGACAGTTGCATCCAGAGGGTAGTGATCAATGGCTCAGAGTCCTGATGGGCATCATTGACAAGTGGTGTCCCTCAGGAGTCTGTATTTGGACCAGTGTTACTTAATTTCTTCATTAATAACATAAGACTGAGGGACTGAGTTCAGTCTCAGCACATTTGCAGATGGCACCATTTGAGTGGTGCCCTTTGACATGCCTGAAGGACAGGATGCCATCCAATATGACTGCTGTTTAAACTTATTGAGTCTTAATTTGTTCCTCTTGTATTTAAACAGCGCATTGTGGAAGCTCCTATTCCTCATAATAAATATCACTACTTGTCCTGATTTTTCCTGCTATTCTTCCTTGTTTTCCTGATTTATCTCTTCATTCTGTGAAAGAGGCAGGCTTTAATTTAATACAAAATTTACTGAAAAAAGGAAAAACAAACAAACAAAAAAAAATTTTGGAATTCCATTTTCTTATTTCAGAATCAGTGGAATTGAGTACAACACATACATGATGGAGTATAAGATTGTAAGATGCAGCTTCTTGATTGGCATGTTGACTCCTGATTCATCTATATCCTTTGTAATGTCATGCTTCATGATTTGTAGATCATCCTGTATATTTTCCTTTCTTTCTTTTCTTTCTTTCTCTTTTTTACTTGGGACAGTTATGGGCTTGTTTGTTTTGTTTAGTTCATGGAGACAAATACATTTTTTCACTCAGTTGTAAAGTTGGCAAAGTCTGAAATCTCAGAGATTTAGCTTCTTTGTGAGGGATACTTTTTCCAGCAGCTCTGCATCTAATTTTCTTTGTATACCATCGTTTGAGATTCTCAAGGTAGTGCTTATTGGCAGTGACCTGCCAGACATCCCAGGTCTTAAGGATGAGTGAATAAACTTCACTGAATATTGCTCAATATGTGATAATGCAATTAGTATTCTTGCCAACTGAATTGAAAATGTGATTTTGTGCCTTCGGGGACTTTTGTACTCTTTTGTAAATGCTTTTTTTCCTCTATTTTCTTTTAAAATACATCAGATACATATGAACTAAGCAGAAATGTCCATTATAAGCTTAAAAAACTTTGCATTGTAGATGAGGTAGCCACTTCTGATTTGGAGGTTAAAACTCAATTTCCATCACTGCTTCAGAAACAACAGGTAAAAGTATGTTTTATTAGTTACTTTTTATATGAATAAAATTATTACTGATAAATAAATACACAATTTTACATTTAGAGCAACATATATAGGATGAAGTGGAACAAAGTGTAGGTTACACTGCATAGTAACATTATCCCAAGGCAGATCAGATCAGTTAATTTCCAAGATTTGCTGATAACAGTAGGGTGCTTTGTAGAGTGGCAAAAAATGAGGTGATCCTGATCATCTTGATATTTAATTCTTAGATTGTGAATGCTAATCAGCCATGTACAAATTGGTTGCATAAAGGTGCACAAGAAATAGTGCAAAGAATTGTTGGCCACAATTTTTTTAGTAAATAGTAGGAGAAGATTTCCCTGAAGAACATAGAAGAATGTTGATATTCTCCTTGGAAAACCTCACAAGGGATGTGTGTGACTTACAGGCTGTATATCACTTTCACTACAACTGTTATAGTCAATGACTAAATCCACAAAAAAGTGAATAAATCAGATATCTGCTCATTAGGAGGGGTGAGCATGAAGCTGATAGATAAAGTGAAGCTATTTGTAACAATGATGTTTCCCTTCACCTGAAAAAATAACACGGGGTTGTCTGCTTCAACCTTCTTGACAACACCGTGAATATTTTGTTCAGGATGAAGCAGGGAAAGAAAAAAATAGGGAAAAAAATCCCAAAACAAACAAACAAACAAAACCCCTCAAAAACAACAACAAAAACCAACCCAACCAACCAAACAACTAACAATACAGAATTACTCCTTGCTAGAGATGCAGAATGCCAGAAAGGCATGCAGCTAGAGAGGACCCTCAGTGAAATCACCCTACAAGATATGCAGCTCTTGGGAAGCTGGATGATTTCATTTAATCTTGCAGCATGCTATGGAGAATGAATGCAGTGCGTCAGTGACTTACCCAGACAGCAGTACCTGTACTGACTGAAATTAGTTTATTGTATTTTACTATGGACACCCAGAATTAGATGCAGAATAAGGAATAATATTATTTACCTTGTAAAACCTTCACGCTCCTGAAGAGTCCACACTGATGGGAAAGGATGCTGTGTGACTCTATGTGGACCACATCCTGCTGGTAAGGGCAGATAGGGTTTTCAGAGTGATTCCATAATTATTCTGTGCATGGATAATGAAATAAGTCTGCATGATGAGAAAATAATTTTGGAGTTCATTGTATGAACTGGAGAATCTTGGTTCAGAGGAAGAGAAGCAGGACTGGATTTTCAAGAGCTAGCCAGCAACACTTTTGTCTTACCTGTTGCTCTTGCTATTTTTCTCCTGGTGGCATAAACATGTACTTTTTGTCTCATCTCCAAATCTCAGGACTCTGTTACTCTGTGCCTGGCAATGTTCTCTGGGACTGACTGACATGTAAACTGGTTTTATCCCAGAAATGTACTATTTCACTATGACATAAATGGGAAGATGCACTTCCACATGAGATGACAATGTAATTGTGTGTCTTATACCAAAGTTCAGCCTTTTTCAAATGCACCAGCATTTTGTGGCTATGTTTTCCAACCTGAACTTATAGTACTTAGAGGTAGGAAATATTTCTGGCTTTTATTTATTTTGATAGAGGTCACTTTCGAATTTGTCAATTAATGACTGCTAAAAATTGTAACATTTTGTGTTTTCCGCTATCAGTAGTAAGAAGACATACTCCCCACCTGTTACCTTTCTTTAAAAAAAACCAAAAAAACAAACAAACAAAACAAAACAAAACAAAACAACAAATGAAAAAGCAACAAAAACCCCCACAAAAAAAACACCAAAAACCAACCAACCAAACAAAAAAGCCAAAAACAAAAACACAAAACCATTTTATTTTGAAAACTCCCTCTGTCCCTTTGAAAATAAGATGACATCAAACAAATCAAACAAATGCAGGTATAGAGAAGCTCAATGTAAAACCTTATGTGGAGGATTGTAGGACAAGGAACTCTGCAGATCTCTATGGACTACATCCCACTGAATATAATATGATATATAAAATAATCATCATATCCTCACCACTCTCAGGTTATCATTCTTGTCTCAGATGATTTTTCTCTTGATATCACAATGAGAAATTTTGATACTGAGTGACAGAATGGTTAATATATTCACAGCATACATAGTATGTATTAGGATACTTGTAAAGATACTAGATCTTCATCTGTAAACAATTTTAAAGGGAATAATGAGTATAAAGAGTTTCAAAATATTCTCCATTTCTCAAAATTTTTTTAAATTTATTTTTTATCCTTAAACATAGTTTTCTCAGTTGATAATTCCTCTCCTCTCCTCTCCTTTCCTCTCCTCTCCTCTCCTCTCCTCTCCTCTCCTCTCCTCTCCTCTCCTCTCCTCTCCTCTCCTCTCCTCTCCTCTCCTCTCCTCTCCTCTCCTCTCCTCTCCTCTCCTCTCCTCTCCTCTCCTCTCCTCTCCTCTCCTCTCCTCTCCTCTCCTCTCCTCTCCTCTCCTTTCTCCCCTTTTTTATGCTTTTCATTTGCTATAGTGAAATAGACATAACGAGGTTTTTTGAGATATATGTTCTTCTGATCAAATTTGTATTCTGAAGAGCACACAGGTTCCATGACAGCCGTAAGTATTCAAGCTCAGTGGGTATTTGTGCTCTCTAGAATCTATAAATATACTGCAGGTTTTTGATTGTTTTATGATGGAAGTTTATTTTATTTTATTTTTGCCTTCACAGTTGGCTTTGGATTTTTTTTTCTGCTTTATAGACCCTTGTCTTTTTATTAGTTCTGTGTTCCCTGTTGATTTTATGTTTTATATTCCTGCTGTCACTACCAGCATCTCACTGTAAACAAGAATGTTGTATCTCAGTGGGTTATTTTCTGTTAATAACCTGTGATACAGTATATAAATAAACTAGAGAAGAGTTCACAGGTGCAATTTATTAGAGTTATTGCAATGTGACTTCAGTAATGGTCTCGAGTTCTTTAAAAACTTTGGTGTGTTTTGAGTTGAAGAAGACAGCTATGTATTGCAGTTCATGAGAGAGAAATAAATAACAGTGTAATGAAATATGTCCAAGTCCAACTCAATAATAATTGCAATTTCTCAGTGTCAATACTTGGAGACCTAAGTGTACCTCATGATAATTCAAACAAAAATACACCAGTGAAGTAACACATTATTCAAGCTAAACTGTAAGAATGAAACCAAACAAAATGGCAAACCATACAAAACTATGCTTATATCACTGTTAACTACACAGTTAATGCTAGTACTCCCGTTAAATTTCACAATATAGAATAATATTTCAGACATATGTTGAACCTATGGAGAAGAGCTGTGTAAAACAAGCAAAGCATAATTCAGAGGTTGTTTGAATCCTGTTCAAAGTTGCAGTAGAGCTCCCAAATTAGTCAAATTATTTTTAGCACACTTTTTAGAAAATTTGACTAAGGTGAAAGTCAAAATTTTATCAGTAATAATGTATCTTGTCCACAAAGAATACAGCTGTCAGCTCTGAAATGCCTTTGAAGGCCACTGCTTTTCATAATTCGCTGCTGCTAATTAAGAAATTAAATCAGAGAATCTAGTACTTGGTGTGAGTCAGATTAAAGGAAAAAGATAAATGGTTCAGACCAACTAAAAAGCAGTGTTCACCCTACCCTTCCTCATCCCTATAAGCTGTTATGTTGGCTCAAATAAAAGCTCTTCAGAATGTTTTGGAATCACTTACCATTTTCAGAAATCTGTCATAAAATCATATTTTAGAACTCTTTCAACTCAATACTATAAGTTTTATGTGTTCAACATTATACTTCATGC
Source organism: Hirundo rustica (assembly GCF_015227805.2). NCBI lineage: Eukaryota > Metazoa > Chordata > Aves > Passeriformes > Hirundinidae > Hirundo > Hirundo rustica. The sequence continues at coordinate 37,490,895 of NC_053455.1, forward strand.
TCTTTTCTAAGATTTATTTAAAATCATTATCTTCTCTAGACATTGAAATCACTCCAAACAGAGTGCAGGTGGTACCTTTTGACCAGACACAGAGCTAAAGGAGAAGTTTTCCATTTAAGGAGGACAGATAGTCTGTCTTACATCTCAAACAATGTAGGTTGCTGACATGGAAAATGAAGGTTATTGAAGATGTTTGAATTGGAGCTACTTCACACCCGTGGAAAGTGGAGATACCAGAAACCTTATTTTGATGAAATATCAGGGTTCCCTGTCTTATCCACTCTACAGTTTACAGTCTATAATAATATAACCTGGGTGCCTCACAGAAGGAGGACAGCTGACCTAGAAAACTTAATTTATTTTTGTCAGTTATTGTTGTCAGCAGAGTTATTCTGCAGAAATGACCTCTTACACTGGCTATCTTTGATTTTAAAGCACCTTTGCTGATGTTAATAATTTCATTCTCAGAAATTAAATTCTCTCAATGACTATGGGCAAATATCTGTTAGGGGAGTCTCAGCCCAGAACCATGCCCATTCCAGGGTTTGAACATTCAGTAAAAGCCTTTGTATATCGCTGACACATGCATAACCAAATTTTACCTTCCTGGGTAGGAATGAATCCTACATAGTGGAATTTATGGGCATTAAAGTTCAAGGATTTCTTAACAGGTAGCAGGAATTGAGGGAAGATAACACCATGAAGACAGTGCTTAGCTCCTATCTCAACTCCTGCCTTGTAAGCTGCTGGGAACACTACAGCTGATACTAAAGGGAGCAGGATCAGGCTTGTTCCTCCTGTGTGTGTGCAATCAGGATTCAGTGACAATCATGACATCTTCAGCAGAGAGAATCTTCATGGGCATCAGAAAGAACAGATCATAATCTTGCAAAGTGAAAGTTTCTGTCTTACAAAAAAATGAAAACCTCTTTTTGTGGCGGTCCATGGTTTGTTTTGTTAAGTTTGATGTATTTCACATTGAGTTTTGTAATGGTTAGTTCTTATGCAACCCTGGTTTTCCCCTAATGGTTTTTCCCTTATATGTTATGTAATGTTCAGTTAAATGTCAATCACCCCTATCCCTCACCTGTTCTTGTCAATCCCCTCTCTCTCCTTTTGGGCGCCCTGTCTTTCACTCTGGGGCCCTTCCCTGGATTCTGAAAAGCTCCAGGGAGGGTGTCGAGTGATAGGCTGGTGCCCGGGAAATCCCCTTCTCCCCACTTGTGACTGGTTTCCTTTGTAGAGAGTTGACACCCCCAGTTACGCCCTATGAGACCCCAATTGGTTGACCTGTTGTCACCACCCCTTAGTCCTCCCCCGTTTAAAAGTTACTGCACAGCGGCTGTTTGGGGTTCTCTTGAGCAGCAGTGGTGAGGTGTGGAGCTCCCATTTGGTCTCCCCGTCAATAAACCCTTGATAAACTCTGCTCGGAGGGTTGCTCTTCTGTCTGCTGCCATTGTCGTGTTTGCCATCTGGCCCATCACCGGTGTGGGGGAAACAAGACCCCACAGGGAGGAGGTTGCCTGTCCAACTCGTGACCCCAGCCTCGAGCGCGTGAGCTGCGGTGAAGGGAACTGAGCTAGCCCGTGGCCAGCACTGTCTAGGCTTGTTGTGGACACCGCGACATCTTTTCACTTAAGTAACTAATGCATCATCTGTATTACTACCATGATAATTCTAGGCAGAATCGCAAGAGGTTTTTAATTATTAGTTTAAGTGCAGCTGTTTCAAGATCACTCTTAAATCCTATGGAAGTATTTTGTATTATCCTTTCATAATACTCTGTGGGAGTTGGAGAAAATCAAACAAAATGTAAGAAAATAAGCAAAAGTAATTTAAAAACCCTCAAAAAAGTATTTTTTTTTCATTTTCCAGTTTTCTTTTTGTTAGTATTTATATGACTCTACTGTTTAGAGATATAACAATTCCCTTTTCTCATTATTTATACTGTGGGGGTTTTTGTTTGGTGGGGTTTTTTTGTTTGTTTTGGGGTTTTGGGGCTTTTGTTTTGTTTGGGGGCTTTTTGGGGGGTTTTTTGGTGTTTTTTTTGTTTGTTTGTTTGTTTGTTTTTTATTTTAGTATGATACTATAGCAAATGCACTACATATGAACTGGAACTTATACCAGAAATGTCTTAGAAATATACCAAGGATGATCCAAAGGCAACAATTGTCTGTTTTCCTAGAAGGTGGAATTTTGGTCTTTAGTACGACATGTTGTGATCATTTTTACATCTAAGATGTAAATTGCAGTGGAAGAGTTTGTTCTTTTCTCTGGAAAGCAGGCTAAAATTTTTCAGATCTTTATTGCACACACTGGAGTTTTCATGTGGGGTCCTCATACTTCGTGTGTATGAAGTGCTATGAGGATACATCTGAAATGTCTTTCTGATAATATTACACACATGAGAACTGAAACTTGATTTACCTTTGCTAGCACTTTCAAGGAGTTTGCAGCTTGTCATGTATGACAGGATATTATAAATTAAAAAAAAAAAATTGACCTTTTTCTTTAACCTCCTATATAAGAAGGAACTGCTACAAGCTGCTACTTCAACTGAAGAACCTGATCAGTGAGAAGGGGAGACATATTTTTATTAATATTCACCTTTTATACACAGGTGACATCAAACTTGTATAATAGCCAGGGCTGAAACTGCTGGGATCTGTTCTTTCTGAAAGATGTTCTATCACTAGCAATACTCAAAGGTGTGCTTGTTCATCATCCCAAGGTGTTACCTGCTTGTTCTGCTGTCCAACACCACTTGTCTTTGATGTCTGTGGTGTCTGCACATTTGTAAATGCTTTAAAAATCCTCCTAATTCCTTAGGACTACATCTTTTCATGTTGTCAAGGCCTTCTCTGTTATTAAGAGAGAAACAACAGTGTGTGAATGACTAATGGATGTCAAGTTTTCCTGGGTGGTCTCTAATTCACTTTTCCCTGAACAAGTGAAAATCTTCCAACTTTCTTTACCCTCGTCTCCTGTGTCAGAGATCCCTGAGGGCTGGTCTTGTCATTGAAGAACAATTCAAAGAAGGCATCTGGTTGCTCTGCTTTCTCTACACTCTCTGTTATCTCTATTTAGTTCTGGTCTCACTTTGTCCTCCTTTTGTATTGAGTATTTGGAGAAGCTCTTCTTGTTTTCCTTGACATCCTTGGCCAGATTCAATTCCAAATTTCTGAGAGAATTTTTTGTCAGTTTAGATACACAGCTAAACTGCATTTCCTCTGCATTTTCTCAGCTGTATGCAGCTGACACAAGCACTTCTACTAAATCGGGGAAATTCTCTCACATACCTTAATTCAAAGGTATAGTTCAAGCATTTCAAAGGAAAAACTGAACTGTCAGGAGAGTTAATGATTCCACAAACCTAGCACTGGAAAGTACCCCTGCCCATGGCAGGGGATTGGAGCTAGACGATCTTTAAGGACCCTCACTAATTCTATAAAATCTGTTTCTGATCAGGTGGTTCTATTCCTAATTAAGAATAAATTCCTTTCTATGCCTCCTTATCATAGACATTGTTATATGTCATGTTGAACATTAATTTCCTTCATTCTGCTTTTAGACAAATTATTTTAAGTGCTGTGGAGATTGAAAGTAGTGCATTATTAGACCCTTATTCCTTTATATCAGTGAAGATGCATGATAATATGTACATAAAATATTTAAATTAAGCAGTATTCCTGACTACATGTGCAATTTCATAGAAGATTTAATGGAATTTAAGTGACAGGCTTCTAATCACTTCAGTTTTCTAGAAGTTTATTAGAGAAATACAGAAATAACAATTAATTAACCTACTATGCCTTTATATTTGCAATTTCTGCATTTCCATATTCTTTTGAAATTCTACTTATCAATAGATAAGGAAAATACACATATCTGTATATGTATTATGAGTGGATATCAAAACAAACTTATAGTGGATGCTTTGATATAAATGCAGACTTTCTTAATAGTTTGTACTGACTGGAGCTAGTGAATTTTTAAGTCTATGTGAAGTTAAATGAATTTTATGTAACAATTTCAGATACACATATTGCACTAACCCACTGGACTTAACACAAAAGCATGCCTAGAAATAGAAGGATTTCTTCTCCCAGAGATTTCTTAATGCTCCATGCTGATGTCTGGAAATCGGAGACTGAAGCTATAAAAATATGAAGTCCTTATATAGGCTTGTTTATCTATTTATTTGTCTTTGTGTTTTTCACTTATTGAGTTACTATTTGGTTTTGATTACATGGTAATTACTTTGCTTTTAGAGTTCCAGGCAGTTACTGGATAATTTCCCTTGCAAAGAGAGTAAAGCTAAATAATGTAGACAAACAGCAGAAGCTTTCTTTGAGGATGCTGTTGAAGTTTGGCTTCCATGTCACGTACTGGGCAATAAAATGTAAAATAGATGTCTCCCTCTGAAAGATCTGCAGTGAGAGAATAGTCTTAAAAACAGGGGGAGGGGAGGTTTAGAAAAACATAAAAAATAATTTCAAAACCACCACAACATAAAAAGTATCATAGTATCTGAGAGATACTACAATTCAAAGGTGCTAGGTCAATATGAGCTTATATATTTTAAGGAATTTTTAATGTCAACAGATCATTGAATAAATTTTGTAAATTTATTCTACCTCTGTCAGAGGTCACTGTCTGGGGTCAGAGGTCACAGTTTGGGATCAGAGGTCATTGGGTCAGAGGTCACCGTTTGGGGTCAGAGGTCACCGTTTGGGGTCAGAGGTCATTGGGGTCAGAGGTCAGTGTTTGGGGTCAGAGGTCACCGTTTGGGGTCAGAGGTCACCGTTTGGGGTCAGAGGTCATTGGGGTCAGAGGTCACCGTTTGGGGTCAGAGGTCACCGTTTGGGGTCAGAGGTCATTGGGGTCAGAGGTCAGTGTTTGGGGTCAGAGGTCACCGTTTGGGGTCAGAGGTCACCGTTTGGGGTCAGAGGTCACCGTTTGGGGTCAGAGGTCATTGGGGTCAGAGGTCACCGTTTGGGGTCAGAGGTCACCGTTTGGGGTCAGAGGTCATTGGGGTCAGAGGTCACCGTTTGGGGTCAGAGGTCACCGTTTGGGGTCAGAGGTCACCGTTTGGGGTCAGAGGTCATTGGGGTCAGAGGTCACCGTTTGGGGTCAGAGGTCACCGTTTGGGGTCAGAGGTCACCGTTTGGGGTCAGAGGTCATTGGGGTCAGAGGTCACCGTTTGGGGTCAGAGGTCACCGTTTGGGGTCAGAGGTCATTGGGGTCAGAGGTCACCGTTTGGGGTCAGAGGTCATTGGGGTCAGAGGTCACCGTTTGGGGTCAGAGGTCACCGTTTGGGGTCAGAGGTCACCATTTGGGGTCAGAGGTCATTGGGGTCAGAGGTCACCGTTTGGGGTCAGAGGTCACCGTTTGGGGTCAGAGGTCACCGTTTGGGGTCAGAGGTCACCGTTTGGGGTCAAAGGTCATTGGGGTCAGAGGTCACCGTTTGGGGTCAGAGGTCACCGTTTGGGGTCAGAGGTCACCGTTTGGGGTCAGAGGTCACCGTTTGGGGTCAGAGGTCATTGGGGTCAGAGGTCACCGTTTGGGGTCAGCGGTCACCGTTTGGGGTCAGAGGTCACCGTTTGGGGTCAGAGGTCACCGTTTGGGGTCAGAGGTCATTGGGGTCAGAGGTCACCGTTTGGGGTCAGAGGTCACCGTTTGGGGTCAGAGGTCACCGTTTGGGGTCAGAGGTCATTGGGGTCAGAGGTCACCGTTTGGGGTCAGAGGTCACCGTTTGGGGTCAGAGGTCACCGTTTGGGGTCAGAGGTCATTGGGGTCAGAGGTCACCGTTTGGGGTCAGAGGTCACCGTTTGGGGTCAGAGGTCACCGTTTGGGGTCAGAGGTCATTGGGGTCAGAGGTCACCGTTTGGGGTCAGAGGTCACCGTTTGGGGTCAGAGGTCACCGTTTGGGGTCAGAGGTCACCGTTTGGGGTCAGAGGTCACCGTTTGGGGTCAGAGGTCACCGTTTGGGGTCAGAGGTCACCGTTTGGGGTCAGAGGTCATTGGGGTCAGAGGTCACCGTTTGGGGTCAGAGGTCACCGTTTGGGGTCAGAGGTCACCGTTTGGGGTCAGAGGTCACCGTTTGGGGTCAGAGGTCACCGTTTGGGGTCAGAGGTCACCGTTTGGGGTCAGAGGTCACCGTTTGGGGTCAGAGGTCACCTGTTTGGGGTCAGAGGTCACCGTTTGGGGTCAGAGGTCACCGTTTGGGGTCAGAGGTCACCGTTTGGGGTCAGAGGTCACCGTTTGGGGTCAGAGGTCACCGTTTGGGGTCAGAGGTCACCGTTTGGGGTCAGAGGTCACCGTTTGGGGTCAGAGGTCACCATTTGGGGTCAGAGGTCACCGTTTGGGGTCAGAGGTCACCGTTTGGGGTCAGAGGTCACCGTTTGGGGTCAGAGGTCACCGTTGGGGGTCAGAGGTCACCGTTGGGGGTCAGAGGTCATTGGGGTCAGAGGTCACCGTTTGGGGTCAGAGGTCACCGTTTGGGGTCAGAGGTCACCGTTTGGGGTCAGAGGTCACCGGGGTCAGAGGTCACCGTTTGGGGTCAGAGGTCACCGTTTGGGGTCAGAGGTCACCATTTGGGGTCAGAGGTCACCGTTTGGGGTCAGAGGTCACCGTTTGGGGTCAGAGGTCACCGTTTGGGGTCAGAGGTCACCGTTTGGGGTCAGAGGTCACCGTTTGGGGTCAGAGGTCACCATTTGGGGTCAGAGGTCACCGTTTGGGGTCAGAGGTCACCGTTTGGGGTCAGAGGTCACCGTTTGGGGTCAGAGGTCACCGTTGGGGGTCAGAGGTCACCGTTGGGGGTCAGAGGTCATTGGGGTCAGAGGTCACCGTTTGGGGTCAGAGGTCACCGTTTGGGGTCAGAGGTCACCGTTTGGGGTCAGAGGTCACCGGGGTCAGAGGTCACCGTTTGGGGTCAGAGGTCACCGTTTGGGGTCAGAGGTCACCATTTGGGGTCAGAGGTCACCATTTGGGGTCAGAGGTCACCGTTTGGGGTCAGAGGTCACCGGGGTCAGAGGTCACCGTTTGGGGTCAGAGGTCACCATTTGGGGTCAGAGGTCACCGTTTGGGGTCAGAGGTCACCGTTTGGGGTCAGAGGTCATTGGGGTCAGAGGTCACCGTTTGGGGTCAGAGGTCACCATTTGGGGTCAGAGGTCACCGTTTGGGGTCAGAGGTCATTGGGGTCAGAGGTCACCGTTTGGGGTCAGAGGTCACCGTTTGGGGTCAGAGGTCACCGTTTGGGGTCAGAGGTCACCGTTTGGGGTCAGAGGTCATTGGGGTCAGAGGTCACCGTTTGGGGTCAGAGGTCACCGTTTGGGGTCAGAGGTCACCGTTGGGGGTCAGAGGTCACCGTTTGGGGTCAGAGGTCATTGGGGTCAGAGGTCACCGTTTGGGGTCAGAGGTCACCATTTGGGGTCAGAGGTCACCATTTGGGGTCAGAGGTCATTGGGGTCAGAGGTCACCGTTTGGGGTCAGAGGTCATTGGGGTCAGAGGTCACCGTTGGGGGTCAGAGGTCACCGTTGGGGGTCAGAGGTCATTGGGGTCAGAGGTCACCGTTTGGGGTCAGAGGTCACCGTTTGGGGTCAGAGGTCACCGTTTGGGGTCAGAGGTCACCGTTTGGGGTCAGAGGTCACCGGGGTCAGAGGTCACCGTTTGGGGTCAAAGGTCATTGGGGTCAGAGGTCACCGTTTGGGGTCAGAGGTCACCATTTGGGGTCAGAGGTCACCGTTGGGGGTCAGAGGTCACCGTTGGGGGTCAGAGGTCATTGGGGTCAGAGGTCACCGTTTGGGGTCAGAGGTCATTGGGGTCAGAGGTCACCGTTTGGGGTCAGAGGTCACCGTTTGGGGTCAGAGGTCACCGTTTGGGGTCAGAGGTCATTGGGGTCAGAGGTCACCGTTTGGGGTCAGAGGTCACCGTTTGGGGTCAGAGGTCACCGTTTGGGGTCAGAGGTCACCGGGGTCAGAGGTCACCGTTTGGGGTCAGAGGTCACCATTTGGGGTCAGAGGTCACCGTTTGGGGTCAGAGGTCACTGTTTGGGGTCAGAGGTCACCGTTTGGGGTCAGAGGTCATTGGGGTCAGAGGTCACCGTTTGGGGTCAGAGGTCACCGTTTGGGGTCAGAGGTCACCGTTTGGGGTCAGAGGTCACCGTTTGGGGTCAGAGGTCACCGTTTGGGGTCAGAGGTCACCATTTGGGGTCAGAGGTCACCGTTTGGGGTCAGAGGTCACCGTTTGGGGTCAGAGGTCACCGTTTGGGGTCAGAGGTCATTGGGGTCAGAGGTCACCGTTTGGGGTCAGAGGTCACCGTTTGGGGTCAGAGGTCACCGTTTGGGGTCAGAGGTCACCGTTTGGGGTCAGAGGTCACCGTTTGGGGTCAGAGGTCACCGTTTGGGGTCAGAGGTCACCATTTGGGGTCAGAGGTCACCGTTGGGGGTCAGAGGTCACCGTTGGGGGTCAGAGGTCATTGGGGTCAGAGGTCACCGTTTGGGGTCAGAGGTCACCGTTTGGGGTCAGAGGTCACCGTTTGGGGTCAGAGGTCACCGTTTGGGGTCAAAGGTCATTGGGGTCAGAGGTCACCGTTTGGGGTCAAAGGTCATTGGGGTCAGAGGTCACCGTTTGGGGTCAGAGGTCACCATTTGGGGTCAGAGGTCACCGTTGGGGGTCAGAGGTCACCGTTGGGGGTCAGAGGTCATTGGGGTCAGAGGTCACCGTTTGGGGTCAGAGGTCACCGTTTGGGGTCAGAGGTCATTGGGGTCAGAGGTCACCGTTTGGGGTCAGAGGTCACCGTTTGGGGTCAGAGGTCACCATTTGGGGTCAGAGGTCACCGTTTGGGGTCAGAGGTCATTGGGGTCAGAGGTCACCGTTGGGGGTCAGAGGTCACCGTTTGGGGTCAGAGGTCACCGTTTGGGGTCAGAGGTCATTGGGGTCAGAGGTCACCGTTTGGGGTCAGAGGTCACCGTTTGGGGTCAGAGGTCACCATTTGGGGTCAGAGGTCACCGTTTGGGGTCAGAGGTCACCGTTTGGGGTCAGAGGTCACCATTTGGGGTCAGAGGTCACCGTTGGGGGTCAGAGGTCACCGTTGGGGGTCAGAGGTCATTGGGGTCAGAGGTCACCGTTTGGGGTCAGAGGTCACCGTTTGGGGTCAGAGGTCACCGTTTGGGGTCAGAGGTCATTGGGGTCAGAGGTCACCGTTTGGGGTCAGAGGTCACCGTTTGGGGTCAGAGGTCACCATTTGGGGTCAGAGGTCACCGTTTGGGGTCAGAGGTCACCGTTTGGGGTCAGAGGTCACCGTTGGGGGTCAGAGGTCACCGTTTGGGGTCAGAGGTCACCGTTTGGGGTCAGAGGTCATTGGGGTCAGAGGTCACCGTTTGGGGTCAGAGGTCACCGTTTGGGGTCAGAGGTCACCGTTTGGGGTCAGAGGTCATTGGGGTCAGAGGTCACCGTTTGGGGTCAGAGGTCACCGTTTGGGGTCAGAGGTCACCGTTTGGGGTCAGAGGTCACCGTTTGGGGTCAGAGGTCACCGTTGGGGGTCAGAGGTCACCGTTTGGGGTCAGGGTCACCGTTTGGGGTCAGAGGTCATTGGGGTCAGAGGTCACCGTTTGGGGTCAGAGGTCACCGTTTGGGGTCAGAGGTCACCGTTGGGGGTCAGAGGTCACTGTTTGGGGTCAGAGGTCACCGTTTGGGGTCAGAGGTCATTGGGGTCAGAGGTCACCGTTTGGGGTCAGAGGTCACCGTTTGGGGTCAGAGGTCACCGTTTGGGGTCAAAGGTCATTGGGGTCAGAGGTCACCGTTTGGGGTCAGAGGTCACCGTTTGGGGTCAGAGGTCACCGTTTGGGGTCAGAGGTCACCGTTTGGGGTCAGAGGTCACCGTTTGGGGTCAGAGGTCATTGGGGTCAGAGGTCACCGTTTGGGGTCAGAGGTCACCGTTTGGGGTCAGAGGTCACCATTTGGGGTCAGAGGTCACCGTTTGGGGTCAGAGGTCATTGGGGTCAGAGGTCACCGTTTGGGGTCAGAGGTCACCGTTTGGGGTCAGAGGTCACCGTTTGGGGTCAGAGGTCACCGTTTGGGGTCAGAGGTCATTGGGGTCAGAGGTCACCGTTTGGGGTCAGAGGTCACCGTTTGGGGTCAGAGGTCACCGTTTGGGGTCAGAGGTCATTGGGGTCAGAGGTCACCGTTTGGGGTCAGAGGTCACCGTTTGGGGTCAGAGGTCACCGTTTGGGGTCAGAGGTCACCGTTTGGGGTCAGAGGTCACCGTTTGGGGTCAGAGGTCATTGGGGTCAGAGGTCACCGTTTGGGGTCAGAGGTCACCATTTGGGGTCAGGGGTCACCGTTTGGTGTCAGAGGTCACTGTCTGGGGTCAGAGGTCACAGTTTGGGGTCAGAGGTCATTTTCTGAGAGAATTTTTTGTCAGTTTAGATACACAGCTAAACTGCATTTCCTCTGCATTTTCTCAGCTGTATGCAGCTGACACAAGCACTTCTACTAAATCGGGGAAATTCTCTCACATACCTTAATTCAAAGGTATAGTTCAAGCATTTCAAAGGAAAAACTGAACTGTCAGGAGAGTTAATGATTCCACAAACCTAGCACTGGAAAGTACCCCTGCCCATGGCAGGGGATTGGAGCTAGATGATCTTTAAGGACCCTCACTAATTCTATAAAAGCTGTTTCTGATCAGGTGGTTCTATTTCTAATTAAGAATAAATTCCTTTCTATGCCTCCTTATCATAGACATTGTTATATGTCATGTTGAACATTAATTTCCTTCATTCTGCTTTTAGACAAATTGTTTTAAGTGTTGTGGAGATTGAAAGTAGTGCATTATTAGACCCTTATTCCTTTATATCAGTGAAGATGCATGATAATATGTACATAAAATATTTAAATTAAGCAGTATTCATGACTACATGTGCAATTTCATAGAAGATTTAATGGAATTTAAGTGACAGGCTTCTAATCACTTCAGTTTTCTAGAAGTTTATTAGAGAAATACAGAAATAACAATTAATTAACCTACTATGCCTTTATATTTGCAATTTCTGCATTTCCATATTCTTTTGAAATTCTACTTATCAATAGATAAGGAAAATACACATATCTGTATATGTATTATGAGTGGATATCAAAACAAACTTATAGTGGATGCTTTGATATAAATGCAGACTTTCTTAATAGTTTGTACTGACTGGAGCTAGTGAATTTTTAAGTCTATGTGAAGTTAAATGAATTTTATGTAACAATTTCAGATACACATATTGCACTAACCCACTGGACTTAACACAAAAGCATGCCTAGAAATAGAAGGATTTCTTCTCCCAGAGATTTCTTAATGCTCCATGCTGATGTCTGGAAATCGGAGACTGAAGCTATAAAAATATGAAGTCCTTATATAGGCTTGTTTATCTATTTATTTGTCTTTGTGTTTTTCACTTATTGAGTTACTATTTGGTTTTGATTACATGGTAATTACTTTGCTTTTAGAGTTCCAGGCAGTTACTGGATAATTTCCCTTGCAAAGAGAGTAAAGCTAAATAATGTAGACAAACAGCAGAAGCTTTCTTTGAGGATGCTGTTGAAGTTTGGCTTCCATGTCACGTACTGGGCAATAAAATGTAAAATAGATGTCTCCCTCTGAAAGATCTGCAGTGAGAGAATAGTCTTAAAAACAGGGGGAGGGGAGGTTTAGAAAAACATAAAAAATAATTTCAAAACCACCACAACATAAAAAGTATCATAGTATCTGAGAGATACTACAATTCAAAGGTGCTAGGTCAATATGAGCTTATATATTTTAAGGAATTTTTAATGTCAACAGATCATTGAATAAATTTTGTAAATTTATTCTACATATGAGAATCCACTCTTCCAACCTGGTAATGCTGTATTTTAGCTATAGTTCTGGTACAAAATCAGATTTCAACAGAAATGTATCACGTAAAAGCAGTAAGAAGCAACGGTGCTTTATCTGTGATAAATTAAAGCTAAAGAAAAAAATCTTGGTAATCTATATTATTTAGAGGAGCCGTGATCAAAGGAAGAAGCATTCAACGAAATAAAATTCTTGTACATTCTGTACTGATGCAGAGTTACTGTCAGTAATGGTGAATACTATTACTACCAAGGAATGCCATGGAAATGCTTTTAAAACCCACATTTATAAATCTTTGCTCTAAGTTAGGAGAAGGAGAGACAGACAATTTTAAGATAGCTGCTACTACTTATGGTAGTTTAATTATGCTGCTACTTTTTCTTCTGCAGTGATGTTTTGTCAATGCATTGCTTTTTACACAGCCACTAGATGGGTAGTTATTTTCATTACAATTATCCTGCTGTTAAAAAAAATTGGATTATAATTTTCAAAAATAATGTGTTCCTCTGTCATAATAATAAAAATAAATTTAAAAATCTCTTTATTCACAGGCATACACTACAAGGAAAGGTTGTAGGAAGTCTCTGGTTTTACAGTTTGTCAATAGTTGTTCAGTCTTCATCAAAAGTTCACCCTTGTCAACAACACTGAACACTATGGAAATCCGTTGCATGAAGAGCAAAACTGTATGTAAGATTCAGGTTATTTATTTCCTGGATGTAGGCTAAGCAAGACAGACTGTTACTGTTCTGGGGTTTCCCTGGGGTCTCAGGATCAAGCATGACAATGGATAGAAAAACTCCGACAGCAATGATTGATATGACATTTCAAATGCCATTCTCATATTTTCTTCCCTTTTAATCAGTACCAAAATTCACCCTTCATCTTTTTTTTCTGGTGTGAGAGGAAGGTGCTATTTTTTATTATTTTGCTTGCAATACCCTCAAATTAATCAAAAGACCAGACTACTGTTTTAAAAGCTTTTTTGGAAGTACTTAAAAATAATTTTATGTTTAATCCAGTGACTCACATAATTCTTAATTTCAAGAAAAACAATACTTTCTAAATGATAATATATCAGAATTAACTCTCTGTGAAATATAAAATCTGTGGAAACATTGATTACCATTCATAATTTTTGTGACTTTGTCATGTCTTGACACACTTAACATCTTTCTTAAAACAACATTTCATTTAATCTATAATAATATATGATATTCATTACGGTACATACAAATATATTTTTTTAAATAAAGACTTTTTACTGTAAGACTTGTAATTGAGGCTGGAAAATATGACCTTTAATATTCTGAAAAAACAGAAAAATGTTGCTTGTGAATACTATAATGTTTTAGCAACTCCTGTTATGAAGATTACCTGGTCCATGATTTTGAACATTTGATGTTGGCAATACCAAACTCATAGAGTTCAACAGTTCAATTTTTTTGCAGGGTGATGAACCATTTGGCAAAATATTACATTAAATTCATCTGTGCAAAGAAGCTGTAGGGTATGTCTACCCCAGTGATTCAGTGTAAACTTTGCTTTGTAACTGATCTCAGGAGTCCTGGAGACAGAGAAAAAGAAATTGGCATGGAAATAAGTATTGGACAGAGTTTCCATATCTCTCTCAACCTTTTAAAGTTTCTACCATCAAGAAGGGAGTATTCACGTCAAGGAGAGAAGTATTCAAGGATCCCCCAAAACTCTTCCATCTTCAAAAAGCTCCCCTTCCATACTTTTTGCCTTGATAGGATACATTCTTTCCTCTTTTTGCCTTCCAAAGAATCTAACCTGATTCTTCTGCCAGGTGCTAAAGGGAATGTAGGTTTTCAAAGGAAAGAGAAGTACTTAAGATTTTAATGAAGTAAAAATAATATTTCAGAACTGCAATACTAGCCAGATTGCAAATAAAAAATCTAACTTTAAGAAAACATCTCTTTTATCATAAGATTTGGGTCAGATGTTCATCTTTTAAGATGTGTGGGGAAAAATGAGATAAATTAGTTGTTTGTTCTCTTTTACCAGCTGTAACAGCAGGTAGCAATCTCACTTGATCTAGAATGTGTCATTCATTACAAGCTACTTGCTTTCAGTCATGGGGATTTATAATGGTGGAAAATCACCAGGGAACACCACTACTCATCTCTGAAATAACACACCATAGAACATTGAAATTAATATCCACTTAGAATGTATTTAAATCACATGGGTTTTTTGAAGCTGGTTTCCATACCAGTAACTAAAGGTAGCCAAACATAAAGTCCTTCTAACTTTGGCTGGGAAATTTATAGCAGAGGATCTTTAACCCTTAAAGCAAATGACTCACAATATTTATATTTTCACCTGTCCTGCAGCACATTCTTGCCCATCATTTAAACCATGTCATTTTCTGGCACTACCTCAGATGATATCTGTAATAACCTTGTGTATGAACAATTATTTCCACTAAAGTGGTATGGCTACTCCAGTGACAGCTTTAGGAATTGCACAAGAGTAGAGGATTGACCTCCGTGCTCTATGACTACAAATGGAATTTATGTAGTAAGTTCAAGAACTTAAAAGAAAATGAAATATAATACTCTCCACAATTTCTTAGTGATGTAATTTGCTTTTTTAGTTGTTGACAATGCAACACTGGTTAAGATCAAGGTAAGCTGTCAACAGCAGTGAGATAGAAAATTAAGAGGACTGACATCTGTTAAAATCCTTCCAATGATACACCTTTTAATGATGACAACACAGATTAGTCAGGCTCTAAAATGTTTAGGCATCATGGCTTCTTAAAAGTCACAATTTCCTCTCAGTACACTCCTGACACTCATAATCCTCTGTTAATTTATTCTATTGGATTATCTCAGAATTTTGATCATTTGGCCAGTTGAATGGTTTGAAAATATTACTGGATTAAATTCTAATCTCTTGCACTCATGCAAATCCATGACAATTCTTTAGTTTCTTCAGGACTAGCATCAGAACAGTATTGCAAAATTACTTTTAAACTTTTTAATTGCATTTCAAATGACAAAACACAATCTACAGTATCCTTGAATAACTTTTGAGTTTCTCGGTGAACCTTAAGAGATACATCATTTACATATACATATACATATATATATATATATGAACAAGTATGAGGAGAATGTGTATGCATACCTATAAGTATGTGCACATATGTTTTTCATTTAAGAAAATTTTGAGGATTCTAAAATCAAAAATCACAGCAAGTAGTAGTATAAGTACTACTTTAATAGCCATATTCTGGTAATTTTTGTTATGAGACCTAAGCAAGATCACTACTCTCAGTGAAGTGATCTGTTGAAATTTAAGTCAGTATCACAGCCAGCCACAAGAAGACTGTTACAATTTTAGTTCTTTTAACTACTATCTGTTGCACTATTATCAAAATCAATATAGTTTTCTAGTTTACCAATTATTTTAACAAGTGCCCGAAATGTGTAAATTTCCTAAGCAAATTATGGTTATGTCTGTCTAGGGTGAAGTTAATTTTCTTCACACAGCTTGTATGGTAATGGGTTTTTACATTTGTGCCTAAAGCAATGCTGATAACTCACCAGTATTTCAGATGTTGCTGAATAGCACATGCACAAGATCAAGACTTTTTCTCACTCTGCTGCACTTCCCCTGTCAACAGGGGGATATGCAAAATTTTGTGAGAGTACACAGCCATGAAGGTAACCAAAACGAACCAGGTATTTCATGCCATGTAATGTAATCCATTGCAATAAAAAGAAGAAAAAAAGTTTTAGGATGGTTTGCCATCTTTTGCCTGGGAGAGAATTAGTCTACTCTTCGAAGGTGGTGAGTGCCTTTGTATCACTGCTTTTGTGTTTGGTTTTTTTTTTTTTTCTTTCTTCCACTTCTTCTGTATTAAATAATTTCTATCTGGAACCATAAGATTTCTTGCTTTTTCTCTTCTATTTCTCTTCTGCTGTCCCATTGGGGGCAGGGTAGTGGGTGAGCAGCTGAATGCTGCTTAGCTGCCTCAAGGGCTAAACCTACAACTGGCTAGTTACTAATAAATTGGTTTTTTGGTTTTTTTTTTGGTAATTGCTGTTTTCTACACTAGGAAAAAGTCTCTCATGCTTTACTAATTATATGAAATGCAATAAGATTTTTTTAAAAAAATTCTTAACGTTAAAAACTCATCAAATTTTCCAAGCTCAGGGCAGCTTATTTTTCTAGTCCACATTCAGAAACAGTCAAAAAACCTGGCCACCTGTTAGGAATAGAGCTAGGAGCTTCCAAAGCCAGGATATTATCCAAGACAAACAAAATTTCTCTTCTCTCCTTTTCACTAGAGAATAATCATGGTATCAAGTGGTTAAGGTTTATGGTACCAGAGCTGGCATGAATTTTTCCAGCAATTTCACATTCAACAGCAGCAAAGGTTTTTTAAGGATGTATGTGGAGCAAAAAACCTGGGAAGAGACACAAAAAAAGCAGTGAAGCTTTAAAACAGGGAAAGGATGTGGATTTCAGAGAAAGAAGAGTCAGAAATACAACGGTTTTCTTTATCATGTCTCATGCTGATATATGAGTCAATTTTATCTTGCTCCCAATCACATGATGTAACCTGTCATTTCCCCACCAATTTAACTTAAAGACTACTCCCAGAAGGAAGTATATCGTCAGTTGTGTATTCACTGAAGGCAGTGACTGTAGAGGTAATCCTTTAAAAAAAAATACCTATGTCGAGTTACAAAATTTCTGATGAAAAACAAAGCAAAATATAAATATTTCAAATCAGCTTTCTCATTTGAACAGTAAGTTCAGACTTAGATTAACTCCAAGTATTTTTTCAAAAATGACTTTATGTTTCAGGCCCCTTTTCTTTTCTATTTGTAGATGTGTTTAAATTTGTTAGTAATACAGTAGACAAAGTACAAAATACAAAGTAACAAACACATGGGGCAGTCACCAGCTTCAAGGCTCACACCGGCTTTGCCACCTTCACACAGTCATTGCAATCAGATGGTAATGCATGGGTTCTTAAATATTTGAAAAACAGAACCTATATTCATGAGTTATGGCGGTCTGAGTCTGTATATGGAAATAATTCAAGTATTTTGGAAAATATTTCACAGTAAAATCAATGTATAAATCACATTATCTTTATTGACTTTGGGCTTATACTTTTTACCTTGATATACAATGCTTCTGAACTGGAGGTTTATAACTGCAGTTCATTTGAAAGTCTTACCAAACACTAATTTAATTTTAATGATGCAAACTGTTTACATATTCACACACACATATGCATTCATGCTAAATACAGGTTGCCTTTACAGATCTAAATATATAAATGTAAATCTTGAATATTTGTCAGACCACTTTCTTATGTCTGGTATTTCCAATGTCAGTAAAACTGAAATATTTCCTTCAAAAAGAAGAAATATCGCCAATATTTTTTTTCCTTTACAAAAGGGAATTACATTTCTTTTGAATATTAAACATTGTTTCATTATGTTTAAGCAAGTAGATAATTATGCAATAATTTCATACTAAGTTATAATTACATGTGTATAAAAATTACTGTCAACATCAAGTGAAGTGAAATGTGTACTTCAATGTAAATAATGGGATAAAGAGGAAGGTTAATTAAATGCATGATTGCAGTCAGCAGTTTCCTATCTTAGAGAACAAAGACAGGAAATACAGATTAGTATCACCATTCTGTTTTCAACACTGCACTTTCTGCTCTTCTCCTTTGCTATCCGTGTTTATTTTCAGTGACTTGACTATTAGTCCTTCTTTTCTTTTTGTACTCCTTTTCTTCTCCTCTCCCTGGCATTGTAGTTACAAGAACCAAAACCCGTCACAATTTATTTTCTCTTTGTATTACCATTTACCAACAGGTAAGGTAAGAAGAAGACACTCAATACTTAAGTCCAGCCTGGCCAGGATGGAAGAATGTTTATAGTTCTTGCATAAAAGAAACAAGACCATGTGCCATTCTGATTACTCTGAATAATCTTCAGAACACCTGGAAAATTTGACTTTCTTTTTTTTTTTTTTCCATTACTAGACATCTCAGTTTGAGGTTCTGTCTTGGATCTGGATCTTAATTAATTCACAGTTACAACAAACATTGTAAAGTTCCCCTTGATATTAATGTCCTTTTTTTTTTTTTTTTTTTCCCCCCCCCTGCTCCATTCTTTGTATGATAAATATGTACTTAAGATGATAATGTTGCAAATGTTTTATCAGTGGGGTAAGGCCAGGACTGTAATGCACAGAAATTTGCCTAATAGAAATGTGCAAAATCTTCCAAATGTGTTTTCTGGTATTTCTGAGAAGATATTGAGCTTTGAATAATTTCATAATGTGGCAAAATTTCATTGTCATGAAATATTCTCAATTAATTTCCCTATAAAAGATGATATAAAATTTGATTAAGCCTTGGAATTGTACAGTTCATAATCCTCTCTTGCTTTCCCTCTTCTTCCTTTTTCTCCATGCTTGTGTATTTTGTGTAAAAATACACAAAGTCACATTCACCCCCATGTCCCTGCCTTCCCATCAATCCTTACTGAACCAAATACATGAGACAGTTAAAATACAAGGTCCTAATGACAAGAGCTGAATCCACCAATAGAGAAGGTCTTGCTGCAATGTTTACTTTGCCTTTCCTGCTCCAAGATCCTTACCAGCAGAATGGCATCCAGAGAAGACATCTAGACAGTTTTATTTTAGAACTCTAACCATGAAAAGCATATATTAATTTCAAACATTTGTTAGAACATTGTTCAATAGCATAAGTCTTTATCTGACCATTTTTGCCTAAAGAAGCTAGACCATACAAACAATTAGATTTTGAAAAGTAAGGAACTTGACCAAACATATAATAAATAAGACTTTTACAAACCCTATAAGCCTCAGATTTTAGAAGATTCCTTAGGACTTACAGTTTCACAGGGAATTGTGAAGAGAAAACTATGGAGGTCTGAATTATTTTGAAAGTCCAACAGGTCAGCAAGCCAAATACAGAGCTGAGGAGTGTTCCAGTTTCTTACAAACTTTTGAAAGTACAAAGGTGTTGTGAGAGAAAAGCACCTTCTGCTCAAAGGTTTTAAAATATAGCTGAAAAAAACTGAAGGCAGCTCTCATTCCAGGTCTTTCTGTTATGAGCAACCTTAATTCTTTTTTTGATATCTAGTTGTGAGTGATTATGATTCAGTTGATGGCTGACTCTACATTGATTAAAAAGATCTTTCCTGTCTAGGTTGTCCAAACAGAATGAGAAATCATCAGCAACAGAGAAAACACAAGTCATGCTGGATCCCTCAATGCCATATGAAGGAATGTACTCAGACTAAAGAGTAGAGTCACCAAAAAAAACCCCAAAACAAAAACAAAAACAAACCAAACAAAAACAAACAAAAAAAGCCCCCAGACCTGTACTGTTTTGGTAACAAAGGCTAATAATTTTGAGAGGGGAAAATAACTAATTAGTATCACATCCTCATTTTTATGATACCACCGAGGCAGGCAATAAACAAACGTTTAAATGTCCTGATAATTCAAAAATAAATACACTCTGGGAAGGTTTCTATTATGTTGACATATAAAAGCATTCATACCATTTAGTGTAAGTCAAAACTTTTTGGAAATAATGTATAAATTATGTATCTGTATGGAGTGCCTTTGGCAGTCACACAAAGCTGCTACCATTGTATAAGCCTTGAAATATGTCTTACTCAAGCATAACCACTGGCCCTTGGCCACTTAATGTATGACATTAGTTTCATACCTCCTCTCAATAACAGGACCTCAAGTTATGCAGCATCTGCCAGTAATGAAATTTACCATCTATTTTAGTCTGAATCTAAATTATCCTTCTGAACGTTTTACCTGTATGAATTTGATCTGAAGATGTACAGATGCACCAAATCTGTAAATAGCCCAAATACATCTAAATGCAATGGAACAAAGGACTGAATGTGTTTGAATATTACAATTCTAATAGAACAGCTGGTGAAACTGAAAGATTTTGGGACTCAGTCCAAAGCCTACAGAGCCTTGTGGAAAGATTGAAGTGTCTCAAAGATCTAATTTCATTGCCCTGATTTATACCATAATTGCCTAACTTGGCTTATGATTCACTCAGAATTCATTAGAGGTGGGTTTGAAATCTGGCCTCCACTTTCACGGCCCCTTTTCAGGAAGCTTGACCAGAGGTTTGAGTTCAGCAGGGTATCTGACTCTGTGCTGCTGTATATGCTTGTTTGGGTCTGCATGGGTCTACATCACAATCAGGGACAGAGCACATCTATCAGAGGCAGCCAGCCAGGTGCAGCAGTTTGCAAAGCAGTTTCTGGATGCTACTTCTTTGACGTGTTCTTGAGTTTCTGTGTTTTTTGTCAGAAACCTGAGAACTTCTGAGAATCTTCAGAAGAACCTGAGGTTGCCTGCTGCTGCCAGGTAGAACTAAGGATCAGGAATGGCTTCCTCTAGCAGATTCTGACAAACTTTGTTATCTGTCCTTTATCACTATTTTTTTTTCTGTCATGGACTTTCAAAGTAGGTAAAAATAACATATATTTATGCAATGTTTACTGGTGCTTAATGATTGAAGCACTATCTGGAAAAAAAAAAGAAAAAAAAAGATTGTCATTATTAAAAAAAAAAAAAAAATCACTGACATAGTGAATTATAGCTGGACTGTAAATGAAGAATTAGAAAGGAGAGTGTTCCTCTCCCCACACTGGAGTATGCGCATTTCTTTGTTTAACCCACAATATCTAACCATAACAATTTAATGTCTTCAGATAAAATTATTTTACCAACTGGCTGTGAACAAGGGTTTCAAGTATTCTGAAAAGAAGTGATCTGTTCTACCCATTTAATGATTGATTTTTTTAATAGTATTTTATAACCTATAAGAAACTTACTGTCTTGTTTTTTGTTTCATGTATTCATGTCCTCTTTATTTGGAGAGGGTATTTTATAGGTAAATATTTGAATATTTCATGTTCTAAAAAATACTTTAAAAATTACTTGTCAGTAAAGTTGCTGGTTCATATAAGAACAGTAATATTTTGTCTGCTAGGTCAAATGCTTTAACATGCAGGTAGTAATTACCTACATAACAGATAACACTATTTGTATGAAGATTTGTGTTGCTTAAGTTTTAGCCTTCTGTGAATGTTTTCATTTTTGTAGTGGAGTCTTCTCATGCTTGTAACATAAACAAGTGGTTGTTTTCGCATTCCTCTCTGATGAGGGACAACTGATTGACTTCTAGCCTGGCTAGTGAGATGGAGAGGTGGTTCTCCAATCTCTGGTCATTGTCCAGAACCTATATAAGCAAGGTCATCTAAATAAAGTTCCCTTCTTTTGTTCTGGACAAAAAGTGTGAGTATCATTTCTCTTCGTGTCCTCTAGCAACAGACTTGTTCTCTCTGCTATAGAAAATGGTCAAAACAATCCTCAACATACCAGAAATCCAATTTCCACAGCTTTAGAAGTAAATGTTTGAAGAACACAATAAAAAGGTTGATGTGTTTCATTCTACTGGAAGACACAGATGTAGATGGAAACTCAATGAAGAGCATCAATATCTTAATCTCAAAGAATGAAAAAAAGAAACTTAGAGGTTTTTTTCTAGGATTCCAGCAACAGGGATCCTTAGTTGTAGCTGGAATTCTTAATCCTTTCCTGTTTGTTGCTGAAATGAAGACCCTCCAAAGAGAATCATAACATGGGAAGATATGTCTGAGGAGATTACACACAACTCTAGTGTCTTTGAAAACTGATGTATAGAAGGCCCTAAATAATGACAGAGAACCATTCAGCAAAATATAGGCACAGCTGTTTAAAATTTGGTATTTCTCATCCTCATACCAACAGATATCATATTTTCTTAGGCAGCAGTTCAAAAACCTTAGAAAATCAGACGTTGAAATATCAAGGGTTTACATTATTACCTGTCTTGCATGCTTTGACTGCCAAGCATTTCCAATGCAAACTATCTCAAGTAGATAAGTGAGATAACCTTCACTATATTTTCCTGAGGATTAAGCATAGTGACACCAAAGAAGAATTTGAAAAATAACTTTAAATTTTGATGTGATGTAGAACCCAAACCTCCCTGAAGAGGTTTCCTTCTCTTGGGAGTAAAGTTTGCTCAAGGTGAAGCTCTGTGCATCACATGGGTCAGGGTAAAGGTTTGGTCTCCACTCTTTTATCTGAAACCCAGAATCAAAAACCTCACCTCTGAAATTTGAACAAGATAATCAACACCAGGGTTTTTTGTCCAATCAGGTTTGGGGTTTTCTTTAATAAATTCAAGGAGTTTCTCATTCCACACCTCATGTCACTTGCTTTCAGTCAGTAACTGTAAACCTGCTGGCTTTTGAGCTGATGTCATATACTTTTTATGATTCTATCTTGCACAATAAAATTGAAGCCGTATAGTGGGTTTAATAAAGTTGAAATTTATATGTAAAAAACACCCAACTCCAACTATAAACTCCCTTTGCCAAAGAAGGAACACTGTCTATATCTGTCTATCTATCTCAGAAAATATTTTAAAATGCTTCCCTTTTCTTAACAACATGCACTTGCAGCATACATAAAATACTATTTGCATTTTTCTCATTTTTAGCATTTCCTTTATTTTCATAATCCTTAAAATGATTTAGCTTTCTCTGATATCTGTTGTAATATTTATACCACTTCATTAAACTTATCCAACAACAGTGACACAAATTTTGAGAGTTATAATCCTGCTTTGTCTTTGTGGACAGAAGCATTTTCCATTCAAAATAAGTAATGAATTCAGTGTAATGATCTAGTTTTCTTTCATTTCATTCCTGAAACTTACTAAAATCCTTTCTTTCCTTGAGAAACTGCTATCAATCTGAAGATCCTAACCTGAAAAGGAATGAATCCTCACCACAGTGTTTCTTACTTAGAGGTGTTTCCCAAGTAACCTAAGAGTAACCTGAGTGTTACCCTGGTTTTTCTGAGTTTTTTATTAGCCTTTTGATTTTCATAAATGGAGTCAGATCTTTTAGTTACTGTAGAATATTAGAGCAGTTCTTCTACCTTTCCCACAGAAGTAATATAAACAAATCCTTTGTTTTTCATTCTTTGTCCTTTGTTTGCATATTTCTAACCTGAAAACAATTGTAACTGACAATTCGTCTGGCCACTGAGGCTGAGGGGTGGAAACCCCAAAAAGCCAATCTTCTGCTAGACCCACAAATGTATAAAAGTAAAAGAATAAACAAAGGGGTCTCTTCTCTCCGCTCTTTCAGCTGCGAGCTGGATCAGAGGAACCTCTGCGAAAATCTCGTCTGCGTGTGATTGCTTTGTGTGTCTCAGTGACACCTGAGGGAATTTTTTTTTTTTTTTTTTCAGTTGAGGGATAAGCTGGAGACCATATAATGATAGCTTATTTGGCACCTATTCTCAGAACTTTCATATGAGATGTTCAAGTTCTATATACACAAAAAAATTAGTGAAGCAACTCAAGGTCATTGCTGCAGCATACAGATTTTATGGAGTGATAAACCTAGAATAATAAAATTTAAATTCTCATTTCCAAATCTCATACCTCAGCTTTACAAAACTCAGATTATATAAGAGATAAAACTTTTAGGTGCCACGAAGATAAAGATTAGTTGATTCCAGCTGCTAAGAAATGTTGTTTTGAACTTCTAAATAATGCTTAAAAATTTCTCTTTGAACATGGGCCCTGCTCTATCCAATAAATTGCTGTATCTTCTGCAGTTTTCAGCATAACTTTGTCAAGATAATTCTTGTTTGACTTTTTTAATCAGTTCAACTTCTTCTTAGTTGTGCTAATATTGCTTATTGAGGAGGAACCTACTTTAGCCTGTTATTGGGATGTTGCACATTCCAGATCATGATTCCAATTGAAAAAGTAGGAAAATTAAATACATTGTAAAGGAAAAAAATCAAAACAAACCAAAAAGAAAAAAAAAAATCCCAAAAACCAAATAAGCACAAACAACAATGACCAACAATAAAACCAAAATTCTCAAATAATTTGGTGGAGCTCCTAGATGGATTATCAGAACATGTTTGTTAGTTAAGTGTTATGTGCTCTGGGATAGAGAAGAACAATCTATCCTTTACTTAATTCTCTACATATTTCCTTTCCATGGCCAATTCTGTCAAATTTCAGATTTTTCAGATTTTTGCATTAATGTGATAGTAAATATTCATAAATAAAAAAATTAAATTTTATCATTCTCTTTTGGCTCTTTCCTTTGAGTAGAAAAAGAGGGAGAGAAAGCAGAGAATGGGAAGACACTCTCAAAAAACACAGGATAGAAATTCAAATTAGAAATAGAAGAAATAAAAATATGAAGGAAGAGGATACTATCCTCTTTATTACTTTGTTTATATTTTCACTTGAACAACAACTTTATGGTTTACTTTCTCTGCTTTTTGTCTGAATTGAATCTGTGATAGCCACAAAGCTAAATGATTTGTGTTCTTATCAAGAAAATGAGGACAAGAGAATAAGAATACAAAAAAAATAGATAATATAATAGAACAAAAACCTGATAAAATAGAAGATCGTGTGTTTGGATATAGTAGTGCTTTTTTTCCTTACTCTCTACAAAAATATTGAAGGAACTAGTATTTTCTAGAATTTGTGCAAATTAACATACTTGATTTCCAGCATACTGGTTAACTTTTTTTTTTTTTTTTTTTTTTTTTAGAGTAGAGGCATGAAAAATATAGATGAGAAATTTCCTAATTGGAGTGTGGAGGGCAAAGGTCTGGGAAAGGTCTCTTAATAAGCCTGGTAAGGGTATGCATCGTTTATGAGGCTGTCCTAAAAAAAGTACGACACCAAAGATTCTAGGGGTGGTGACAGTTTGAGAAGTGTCAGATGATAAAATGGAGAAAAAAAATAGTAAAGCTAATTGCAGCTAGCAAATGTAACATGGTTATACTGCCTTCTTCAGGAGTTCATTGAGGCTACAAACTACTGTTTTCAAACTCCTAATGTATTTAATGTACCATAGACTTTAATGGGCATGCTAAAACTAATGTAAAAGTAAAAGTAAAACTTGAATTTTCTTCCCTAAATGGATGTTTTCCCCTGAGCAGCAGCTAAAGGAGTATAAGGAGAAGAGAGATGGATAAAAAAGACATCTGCAAAGTCACTAAAATGAATCACTATGTTTGCAGTCTCTTGGTAGTTCAATAAAAATCTGTTTTCCACTGTGCTTCATTAAAATAAGCAAACTGAAAATGTCACATATTGAATGAGCTACATTGCTTGGACTGGTTAAATAAAAAAATTATGTGTGATGAAAAAGTGAAGGTGTCTTTTTGACAGGAATGTCAGAAACCATATGAGATTACCTTACTTCGGTACTATCCTTTGAGCTGGTTTGCTAATGGTAATTATTTTTTTCACATCCAAGTAGAGAGTATCCATTCCAGGCTAATTTTCCTTCTTTGAGTTGCAAACCCCTAGAGTATTCCAGCTATAACACAGACTTAATTCATTCCAAAGTTCATACTTTATTTGGATATTTTGTATTTAATCAACTTGTGCAGTAGCCTGTATTTGAACAGATTGCAGGGTGTGGAGTGGGGGAAAGCAAACTTCCTTCTGATTTTTTAGGTCTCTGAAATGGTTTTTGTTCTGTGTCTGACCTATAGAACATGTCAAATCTGAATAATTTATGTAACAAAACAAAGACAACAAGGTCAGAAGAGATGTATGATTTTTACAATAGAGAACATTCTGGGACATTATAGCATGTGAGACGTTCTTGAATGTTAAGGAGGGTTTGTTGTGGTGTTGTGTTTTTTTTGGTTTTTTTTTTTTTTTTTCCCTCCTTATTTTTCTTTGCAAGTAAATGAGCTCAAAGATGTGAAAAAAAGACATTAGATTCCAGAAAAAATAAAACTTTTAGTACACAGTAGGTAAGAGTTAACTGCTTTCTTTGCTCCTTGGTATTTTCTGTGGACATCAGGAAAGGAATGTTCTAGGAGGTTGCCATAGCAACACTGTACTTTAATAATTGCATTAGTTTGAAACTGAAAAGCCCTCAAAGTACTATAGAAAATCACACAGTATCCACAAAAAGACACAAATCTATCACCTGTAGAGTGGCTTCTTTTCCCTAGCTCTTGGGTCTTCTTTCCAGACAGAATTTGGGTAGCTGCCTGTTACTGTTACAGAAGTTCCCTATGTGTGGAGGTGGGCAACATTCCATGTTAATACATCCTTAATCTGACCTTGTTCTCAAGAAGATGTGGCACAAAACACAGGGACCAAATTCTGTTTCTTCAGCCTTACCTCTAAACCTACCACAGCGAAATTGTGATGGTACAGAATTGCAGAAATGGCTTTCTCATTGCATGTGGAAGATAGAAATCTGACGGGAAAACAAATTCCACTTGTACAGAGGAAAAAAACACTGCAATCTCCTTTCGACTCTGATATTTCAAATGTCCCCTTGACATAGCATTACAGGTAACTCAGAAATAATGTCATGGTGACCAGGAGTTGATGATGCAGGCATGTGATATCAGGATGACATCACTTCAGGGTCAGTCATCCTGAGCTCATAGGTCAATCCTGTTATCATATAATTAGTGTGAAATATTAATTTTTAACATTTCACTCTAAAATCATACCCACATATGTACATGATTATCATTTTCAGTTAAAAATATAGTTCATATGTGTATCTATAATTTTACTGCAAAATTAAGATACAATAAGAAATGATGGCTTATAGAATTGCTTTTTGTTAGTCTAGCCATGCTGTCAACACCAAAAACTTACATTTCTTATTTTCATTCTGGTTTTTAGAATTTTTTTCATGAAAAAGAAGCATGACATTCTATTCCTCACAAATTTTGTTCTCTTCCATTTTGCAAAAATTGGATTTTCCGTCCTCTTCTCCGTTTGAAGTGAGGCATGGACAACGGGTAATGGAATATTTACTCACCTGCTTTGTAAAAGCATAAACAGTGATATCAGCAATGACAAAAATGAACCTCTGCAAGCAGGGTTTGCTAGATTACCATTCACCATCAGCTAACAATCTAGATTTCTCTCAGTAGAAAAAAAAAATATATTGCCATGTTATACGTTAATGCAAGAATAGCTTAAAATCTTGTTATTGTGTTTAAAGGCTCTGGTTATATAGTACAAGTTTTCATGAATTATAGATTACACTGATTGAAATTCAGGTGTTAGAGTCAGAAGCTAGAATATTTGATACCTAATTTTGTTAGCCTTTTTGATTTGTTAAGAAGATAAACATTATGACAACTCAGGAAAATATGTGCATATTAATGTTCACAACCAAGCAAGAAGTATTACTTTAAAATAACATCTTGGTTAAATTCTGCCTGTGTGTTTGTGAATATGCACTTGAATTATCAATCCTAACAAACTACCACTCAATTTTATTTTTTTTTTTTTACTGATCAATCATAAATATGTTTGATCATAATTATTTTCTGGAAATATCTGCCACAGGAATTGCGGTATTTTACTTGCAAATACAATATATAAATTGTATATATGTATACAGACTAGTGTTTATAGGTCAGAATCAAACAGATTTCTTCATGATTCAAGACAGAAGTTTAAGAAATAAAAACTTCTTGTAGCATCAGAAGATTTGGAAGCAGAAGAAAACAGTGTGGGAATGTTTTTTAAAAGGTTACTTATTCAATCCCTCCATGTCATGTATTGCTGTATTCTGCTTTGTGTTATTCATTTTCTTATTGTATTTTATGTTACTCATTGTTATAATGGTTCATTCTGTATTCCCCTGTTCTGAGGAAATGTTATGTCCCAAGGTTTTCCCCTACCCCTTTTCTCTGTCACTCCTCCCAGTCCCTTCCTTTGGGCCCTGTCTGTCACTCGGC
The DNA here is from genome assembly GCF_015227805.2 of Hirundo rustica. Taxonomy (NCBI): domain Eukaryota; kingdom Metazoa; phylum Chordata; class Aves; order Passeriformes; family Hirundinidae; genus Hirundo; species Hirundo rustica. The sequence goes on from NC_053455.1 coordinate 37,518,689, forward strand.
TGTTCCTCCCAGCTTCGGGAGGGTTTGGGTAAGGACATCTAATGATAGGGCAAGAGCCAAGGAGATTCCTCCCTTTATGTTCCCATTGGTTTCTTTAAATGTCCCTCCAACCCTGTTCCACTCCCACCTTATCCCTCACTGGGTGTTGGTTTGTCTCCTCCTTTAGCCTCTCCCCTGGATATAAGCCCGGAACACGAGGCCGGGCCAAGACTTGGTCTGGGCTGTGAACCGAGGCACAGGTTCAAACAGGACAGGATAAAGACCTTGGTTTCGCCCTCTCACCACATCTGACTATTTTCCTCTGCCGCAGATGGGGTCTCTCTCATGATAAGGGGAAAAACCCCCTTCGCCGGTCCTCGGGTTTTTAGGACCCAGGGGAGTCTTCCTGTCTTGTTGCAGTCTTGAGCTAGCCTGAGCAAAACAGAGCCAGTGGCTCCGAAGGAGACAAGTGACAATGTATATTTAAATTTTACCTACATTTTTACGAGAGTTTGTTAAGCTCTCCAGGTTGTATAAGAACAACAGGTCAGTAAAATCTAAAGTATTTAAATGTAATATCTGAAAGGTTTATTCTAAATACATAATATATATTTTATATCTCAAAATAGAATATCTAAAATTTTTATTTCTTTTCTCTTGAGGTAGATAACTACAAATAAGAGTCTATTTCATTTTATAAGAATATTCACACTTTTTTTATAATCTACAGATATCCTCATTATTGCGTCTTCAGTTTTCAAATCCTACTTTGAGAAATCATTTGAATTTATGATTTAATGTTCTCTGAGTTTTAGACCTTTGAGTTTTCCAGTGATATTGTCACTTACTCCAGAAAACTTTACATTCTGAAAGCATGAATTGCATTAACATTGTTGTCAGTTAAAATAATAAACCTTGGAAACCTAGGAGTATTGAGGGAGTTTTTCAACATCAAAAAACTTGGAGAGAGAAGATAACAATAAATCTGTCTCACTTTTTTGTTCTAAACTGTATCTTACTTTAGATTGATGACATATAAACTTTTTTTGAGATAAATTATTCACACAGTTTGAGCTTATACTGAAGTAGTCTAGCTGGAAAGGAAATACTTCTGTGTCTTGAAGAGAATTTGTATAGCTATTGAAACTCTAGATAATGCATCCCCTGTTTAATGGTGTGTGCATTCCAGAGATGCACATAGTCACAGATCCGCAAGGACTTGCCTGCCTTCACTCAAAATGGTGGCACACAGGAATCTTCAAGGTGTGGAATTAGATGAAGACTGCAAACAGACTGTTGGAAGCAAAGGGTTAAAATCCTAAGATTTGGTGAGGAGGTGGGAGTAGTTTTTCTCAAAGTTAACTTGGACCTTGCTGCTGAAAATGTCGGTGTGGGAAAACTCCACTTAGTATGCCTAGTGTTGCTCATTCTCTGCCTCTTTTGGGAAGTAGAATTCCCATGTAAAGATAACACAGTCTGACAGGCTTGAGCCTCGTGCTGGGAGAGAGAAATGCAGCCTTGAGATAAACTGTGGGTGCACACAGCCCTTTGATATATCGGGGCAGGCAGTCCCCCCTCTCGCAGGTTGAACTGAGCCTAACACGGCTGGTGACCCTGTGTCGGTGCCGCCTGGCGGTGTCGGTTCGGTAACGGAATAAACCTGCTCCGTGCATTTCAGCCAAGGCTTGGTGGTTGCCTTGGTTACCTGAATGTGTTGATTCACACACAGACATCCTTAGCTGAATCTTTCCTTTCGTTCTGTTTCCCCTTGTGTCCAAATAAACACTGTAAATAACATGTACATGAAGATTTGAAATATGTCCTTAGCTTTTCAATACTATGGAGGATGTTTAATAGCATGGCTTAAACCATCTTTTCTTAGGGAAAAACTGTGGGTGAAATGTAGGATGGGATCTTGCAATATTGACAGTCTAGTCACATACAGAAAATCAAAATAAGGCTACTGATTATATGTCATATATACACATTTAGTACCTTCTAATAGTAATATTCTTAATAGTTTTGAAGGAAGTTTATATAATAGAAATAATCTACTTACAAAGTGAAAGCAGTCGTTTCCATCCAAATGAGATTAAATAAGATGTAATAGCTCTCTTCAATGATGAATCAACTAGATTTTGAAATATTAAAGCACATCGGTTTCTTAAACCAAATTCAAAACTAATGCATGGGAAATTCCAATCAACTGGTTGTTATAGCATAGGTAATTATTTTCTTTTTTCCATATAGGGTTATATTAGCAGCAGATCTTGTACCAAATTGTTGTGAGACATTTTCCCACTTGTTTCTTGACTGAGGCTAAACCTGTTTAAGTCAAATGTAGAACTTGCTATGCTGGGATTTTTTGCCAGTTTTTCTTTCCTTAGTTTCTGATTCACACCCTGGAAATTTGCCTCAAGTTTTGATTGAGTTCAAAGGGAAACGAGAAACCTCCGGTTAGTAAATCAATACACCAGCTCTTGTTGATAGGGGGACCATATAGAAATAATCTATAGGCATAGATAAAATTATCCCAGTTCCTGCTGATATCTAGAATCCTTAGCCTTAATCAGCACATATGACAGGAGAATTTCCATGTTTTATTGTCTGCTTATCTCCTCTTGGCAATGGCATTGAGTTTAGGCTTCAAACTAATTTGTTTGGGTCTTGTAGCTGCCTTTGATACAATTACCCATTAAGTGTTACTGATATACTCTTTTGTAAAGTATGCCAGGAATAGACAAAATGGTGCTCTGTTCTTTCATTCTGAGGTGGGAACAGCTAACCAGAGGGACATCCACACTAACACTGATCTTTAAAGTAGAATGGTAATGCTACCATAAATTCATACTTTTGGTAGTAGTAAGACCAAGTCGTATTTTGTTGAATTGAATTGATATTGGGAAATGAATAACAAGGTAGAACCTAAGTTTGAGATACTAGAGGCCTATCTGTCTGAACTGCCAGCACTTCATGGGAGTTTTAATTGTGGTGTCTTGTACCTTCATTTTCTATTCTGAGCCTGTGGTACTGGCTTCTTTGCTGCACACCTGACTACAGACATAGAACAGGAAGATGAGTAACACAACATTATGTTTAAAGCTCCAGAACAGTTTAGATTTGGTATCAAACTATCTTGAATAGAAATGCCTCTGTTTAATATACAGTAACATATGAGTTCTAGATTATTCAACTTTAGAGAAAAAAATTGCCAAATACAAATATGAATATTTACAGTTTTGTGGCAACAGTGTATCTAAAAAAAAAAAAAAAAAAAAAAAAAAAAAAAAAAAAAAAAAAAGGGGCAGGAAATTTCCAACCAGACATGTTCTTATTACTTCAACTATTTGTCTCAGTTTGTACATTTTATTTAGTCTTTTTTATGTTTGATTGACAGTGTCTTACTGAGATTGGAGGAATGAGATGACAGAATGACTTAAAAAGAATGTTCAAGGGCAAGAAAAAGCCGTGTAACCAGTTTGCAGATAGTTCATGATTGGAACTTATTATATTGAGAGTAATCTGCCCATTCATGAATGCATTAAGGTCTTGTTACCTTAGAGGCTGATGCTTTTCTCCAAGCAGGTGAGATAATTTGAAATATTAAAGTTAAAAAATTCTGAGAAAACTCTGATGAAACTAAGAGTGATAAAGTCAAAAGGCTATTAAATGAAGTTTGAAATGTTCTGTAGAGTTAAAACAGCAACATAGAATAGAAAATTTCAGAGAAATATCTTTAGAAATCTATAGAACATTTTGTATTAGGAAGAGATATATCTCTATAATTTTATGGGATTCATTTTTACACTTAGGTAGTAAGCAGACTGGCAGCAGGATATTCTCTGCATGAGGTCTTTGTTTCCTAACTCAGTAATCCAATATACAAATCAAATGACATTTAAATACCTAGTTTCTCAAAATTATTTTATTTGAAAGGAATTGAAAGGAATATAGATGTAGGACAATTCTGAGTTTAAAGGAATTTAGGAGGTCCTTTTATAAGGCATGGTTTTGAACACTTGATGTAACAGTTGTTTACAGACTATAGATATATATATGTATCTTAGAAATACTGTTTTATGTTAGTGAAAGAAAAAAATGTTTTACCATAAGTCAAAATCCATTATACAATCTCAGAGTTCCAAAATGGTTAATTTTTTTGTTTGTTTTTGCTCTTTACTATGTTTGCTTTAATTCACAAACATTTTACTATGTTTGCTTTAATTCTTTAATCAAATGGCTACATTCTTTCTGTCTTTGTTTTCTTTGGTATTCTGACTCTATTATATCATCACTGGAATGATAGACAGCAATACTATAGATCTTCAGAAAAGGTGGAAAATTACTTAGCTGTTTGGTCACAGTAGGAAAAAAGAAGTCTTCAGGTCAATTCTTAGAACACCTTGCTTTTTAATAAGAAAGACATTGATTAAAAAGAGACCAAATACCATCAGAACAATCCAGAAATACCGGGATGGATTCAAAAGAGCTACTAGACAAACAGAGGAAACAAAGAAAACTACAGCTGGGAACCTATTGGACTGGAGATAATACAAACAGCAGGGGAAGAGAGAAGGAAAACATGTAAGGAGAAAATAAAGCATTAAAAAGGAGAAACATAAAAGCAACTATGAAATGAGTAGAAGATGCCAGTATATTTGACATTGAAGGGCAGGATCTGAAGAGACTTCTGGAAGGTTAGGCTTAACTCCTTTCCAAGGCTAAGTTTGCTATTGTAAGATATTAACTAAGAGGGATGTATAGGCAACCCCAAAACCAAAAAGAAAACAAATAAAAACCCACAACAAAAACTAGAATAAAACTGAAAGATTGTGCTTTTAAGAGGTAAAGCTGTGGTATAAATTTTTAAGGTTTAATAAGATTTCAGTGTAACTCTACTATTAAGTTTGTGCTAATTGTGACTAATCCTCTCTCCTAATTTCTTTATTTTTTTGACTCTAAGAGTATGCTTACATTCCTGGATTAAAAAGAAGGATTAAAAAGCATAGGTACTTCAAGATTTAATTTTATTTTTCCACTTTACTCATCTCCTCAGGTTTTGGAGAGAATTATAAAGTAATTATTTTTTCTATATACACTATGACAAGAATAACTATATTGCTATAGGCTTTTTTCTCCTGAAACACCTTAGAGACTGCAGCAATATAAGGTGGTATGACTCCTTACTCATGTCTTAATTTTACAGACTTGGCAAACCAGTCCTAGTAGGATTGAGTAATAGTTTTTCAATTAAAAGTTATACTAAGAAATGTTATCATTTCTGTCTTTCCTATAATCTCTTGTAGGATGTGAACAAGAGCAAGACATACACTATTAAGAAATATTTCAAAGGATTTTGATATTCCACAATATGCATTCTAGTCCCACACTTTAACTAACACAATTTGTTAGTCATTTGACTTAAAGTATCCCTCTGCAGTTAAGGCAACCACTTTTCTCATTATAGACAATTGCATTTCATTTCAACTGCATTTTATCTCAATTCAGTTGGCTACTCAAATATGATTTTCTAATTCATCTTTTATGGAATTAGGGATACTTCAATATGTCAAAAGGCATAGGCCTTATCTGAAATAATTTATTTCTCAGATGCTTATGTGAAGAATTATTCCTTTTCACAAGAAAAGTCTTTACAAGACTGAAAGAGGTCAGCAAGTCCCATATTTCTTCATCCGTTTCTTCAGAGTTCTTCACTCAGTGCTTCATGTAACTGTCACACACAGGTCTCTTGCAAAGTGATTATCAAGATTCTTACTTTCTTTTCATTTCACAGCTGTACTCATCACATAAACTTCATCAGACACCAGACAGCTCTCTATGGACTAAAAATGATACTGAAAAAAAAGGCACCCAAAGCCTATGAAGAAATTCATGTCTATCACATTACTTCTCCCCCAAGGAACAGCTTCATTTTGTAGGTAATAACTGGAGAATAAAGACAGTTTTATTGCAGTCTGTCTAAGTTTAAATTATCTTTATGTAAGCAGATGCTGCCATCTTTCCTAATTAAGTCCACCTCACTATCATCTTATTTGACTCCTGTTTCTCTTTACTTCCTACACCTGACTCCACATTAGCTAGTATCATGCCTGGTATCTAGGGTTTGCCTACATTTTTCCTTGCTCTCCCCTATTCTGAATCTAAATTTTCCACTAAATTCTCACTATGTCTCAGCAATATCTGCTTAATCTTTCCAATGACTACTCAACATAAATACTGATTCCTTAGGAAAAAAATAATTCTGTCTTTCCTATAATCTCCACTTAAGTTGCTATTGAGCAAAGAGTCAGGACAAGCTTTTATGTTTTATGTCATTATTAGTCTTAATTTTGGAGGTTCTTCTGATACAGTCTTGCACAATTGGAAAAAGTATGCATGTAGAATGGTTGAACCATGTAGAGATTTAAGTTCTGAATTAAACAATAAAGCAATTACAGGTATATTTAATTTCAGGACTTTTGAAGATAGCAAAGACACTAAAGTAGCTCTGAATAACAATGTGTGGTGGTTTCAGGCAGATTTTGGGAGAAACCCTCCCACGGGGCCCCCCTCCCCTCCTCCAACCGGTTCGGGAAAAAAGATTTCCTCAGAGAGAAGAGGAAAAAAATTGTTTATTAAACAGGCAAAGCACTCCCAGCACAATACCCAATGACAAGAACTTCGTGCCGCTTACGGAGGGATAACAAACTTAAAGAAAGTCTCCTCTTGAGGGTCGTCACTGTGCTTCACCGCTCCGTCTCCGCTGACGTTGGGAGAAAAGGAGATGTGCAGGGCTGGTCTTGGTGGGGTGGGTCCCCTGTGGAGGCCCCCGGTGCTTCCCCAGGTCCTTAGTCCGGAGAGGTTGGAACAGTTCCGAGGAGAGGACAAAAAAAGCAAAAAGGAAGGAAAAAAAGGACAAAAAAAGAAAAAGAAAAAAAAGGCAAAAAGCTTCAGCTATTCTACAGCGTCTAATTATGCTAGCACTAAACTAACTAACTAACTGCCGGGGAAAAAACAACAGAGCTTCTTTCGTCTTGCCGTGTTCCAACTCCCCCGCTTCAAGGTCACTCTGATGAGCAGAGTTTTCCTGGGGAAAAACAAACCGCGCTTGCCCTCCCCCCTGCACCCAACAGACAATTGGGGATACACAGTCACCCCAGGACACAATGATTTTTTTTACTCAAGGTGGTTTTACAAAGGTGGTTTCCCTGCCAGACTGCTGACACCAGGCAAGTGATTTTCTTAACGGCTGTGATATAGGAGTCATATAAGTGCATCAGTGATAAAATTCCAAGAACTGTAGCTAACCTCCAAAAACAGCAGCAACATCCCTACAAAACAGACAACAGGAAATTATGACATCCACTCTAAGTCTCAAGGTGGACCTTTCCCTGCAAAAGCACTCCTTGCCTCTCACCACAGGAAAAGATGTGGGGGATATGAGCTTCCTCTTTGATCAGTTCTGCTTCATTCACTATCCACTCGTGGGGGAACTTGTAAGTCAAACACCTATTAAAATGTAGACAGAAAAATTATTTTCAGGAAGAATGTGAAAAAGAAAACAGACAAAAAATCCAAACAAACATTAACTTTTTGATTTGCATGAAGGCATAGTTTGGAATATGCTCAGTAAATGATACTTCAATGGAAAACAGCTGATACTATTATGGGACAATATATTTTGTAGGAAAACAGACTTAACCATGTCAAAATGTATAAGCAGCAGTAAGCAAATCAAATAAACCCCATTAAATCCATACAAAGAACAACAAAAGGTCTGTCTTCTTAGGTAGTATTTTCATGTTTTTCAGTAACACACTTCACTATTTGCACAGAAATACTAGTGGTTATGAATGTTTTAAAGGCAGTTTACTTGCTACAGCTTAATTTCATGTTAAGAAAGGTGCGCAGTCTGTGATAACAGCTGTTTCTTCTCTTATTACTAACTTGCATCTTTACTACTCAACCTTGTAAGAAAATGTAAATTTCCTTTGTTAATTTTAAAAGTTTTTAAAAGTTCTTGTTGATATCGGTATTTGCAATCTAATAGATGTGTATATTTGAGACCTGAAAAGATGCACAGTTTTCCAAGTTGAATTGATTAAATCATATTGGTTTTAAACAACAGTTCTTTACAGATTATAAACCTTTAATTTTGAAATTGGTCATCTATCTGTATGAGATGGAATATTTTTTTCCTCATATGATCTAAGTGCAAAACCAGGAAAAAGCAAGTACTTCACATATAGTACATTCCTTTGTTCTCTGAGTGTTACTTATACTTGAAATTGTGGAAGAAAATTATGGAGATAGTAGAGCCAGGAGAACTGAAAAAGATAATATGAGCTTATATCTGTGCAACTTAAAGATGCTGAGTCAAGATTTAACAAGCATCTTATCTACCTTACTGCTTGTTCATTGATTTTTTTTTCACCATTAATCTTTTTAGTTATTAGGCAAAATTGCATGTTTAAACTGAGTGACAAAAGCCCAATTTTTTAAATTAATTTCAGTACCGCTATCCTGCCAGGTTTAAGGTTTACAGACTGATAGGTACTCCTCAGAAGAACATTACTTTTCCCTTCTTATCTGGAGAAAAGATTGGTGTTTGTCTCAGCTTTCATATTTCCAGGTTTTCAATGATCTCTGCTCATTTTGAGAAAATTTAACAACACATTGAAAGTATCCCTCTTTGCTGAGAAGTTTATGATTAATCTGGAGGATACAGTCTTACAGCTGCTGCTGCTCCATTATAGTGCCTTTCCTTTCTTCTTTACACCAAGCCAGTACCAAAAAAATTGTATTGTGCATCACTTGTTTTTCAGTTATTAGATTATTAGTATTATTAGTATTATTAATATTATTAGTATTATTAACATTATTTACTATTATTATTGTAGCTAACTTTATTTTCAGTTATTAAACTATTCTTATCCCACCATACAATTTGTACTTTGATTCTTCTTCCCATTCCATCATGGGAGGATGAAGAGAGAGAGGGAGTTGATCTACTGCATGATGTTTCATCTCCAGCTGGGACTGAACCACAACAGTGGCTAAAGGAAATCAGATTATGAGAAAAAATGTTTTGCCTATGGCTGCTTGTGGGAGTGCACTTCACCTATGTCAGTTGTCTACTAGACAGCCAAAATTGCCAAACTGTCTCAGTGTTAGCTTTAAAGAAAGTTCGTGGAATGATAGCATTTGGTCGAAGTGGTAAAGATGAGAGCCACCTGCAAAGAATGAACAGAAGCCTTAAAAGACGGAGTGTCATAGCAATGAAACAGCAAAAAAAAAGTTCAGTATAGAAAATCATAAAGTGATACCAAAAAAAACCAGTTAATCTGTAAAAGAAGAGGACCTGAATTGTTAACGAAAGACATAAATGGAATTTATGTGAAATTATTATGCATATATTCCATATATGGAATTATGATGCATATTTCCATGAAAATAAAGTCTCAGTACTTGGTAGTATACCAAAAATGTACTCAAATATTTGAAAATATTAGGAAATAAAAGAGAAAGAAAAATAGTGAAATCACTGCGTAAATCTGTGCTTTTCCCAAATACAATGTGCAGGGCTGGTCTTCTTCCCAAAATATACTCAATAGAACTGAGAAAGATGAGAAAGACAATTGTGTATAAAAGCATAAAAGATCCTACATATAATAGTTGAAAAAACATTCTCTTTAGCCAGGAAAGTATAACACATAAAGAAAATGCCTAAAAAAATATCATGGAGAATGTGAATAGGAAATTAATATTTGTGGTCACTCATATTACAAAAATAAGAGATTATTACATGGACACAGTAAAAGCCAAGCTCAAATCAAATAAAAGAACTTAGTTCTTAATAGGAAAAATAACAGACCTTTTGAATTTCTTGCCATCAGTTATTGTGCACCTAAAAATATCTGTGATCATAAAGTTAAAAAAGTCACATTAGGTTTAGGAAATCCACAATGCACAATATAAGGAGGGTGACAGAGGGAGCAATAATTTGTTTGACTTATTCCTCCCTTGGTGTTGCTTGTGGCCACTGCTTAAGACAAAACCCTTGGCCTGAGCCCGTATGGCTTTCTTATGGATATCCTGCAGAACCACACCTACCTGCCAAGTCTATGCACTTATCACAGATCTGTTTTAGTCACTTTGAGCCTCCATCTTCCATAGATGCAGTTCTACCTACCACACATTCCCACACAGACTTCTTTTATCAATATAGGGAATGTAAGCTGTGCACAACACAGAACACTCAAGGCTGAAGTGAAGACTCAAAAGTCTGAATAAACTTTACTTTAATTGTTTCTCAATGTAGAATCCTATTCCTCAGTTTCATCCATACATAATAAATACAATGTAATCCTGATAAACTGGAAAACCTAAGAACCTCTAGATATCAACTTCATGCTGGACCTCTGAATTTGGGACTATAGATGTCCAGCATATGGAAGAATTTTTGTCTCATTTAACTACTGTTACTCTAGTCAACTCTTTAGCAGTTTCCTAGCACTAAGTTTTCTTAGGACTAAAAAAAACATGTGACGGTCCTGCTTTCAAGGATTTGCCTCTAGAGAGTTACCAGCCATTGACAACATTCCATCAGTCTCTCTGGAAGTTTCTCAGTATGCTGTTCACTGCTGATTTATGAGACAGCCATCTCTCACATCTTTTGATTTCTTTCCACAAGCTTGATCTCCTATCCTGGATGAATGAGAGGAAAGACAATTTTCCTGTGTTTTCAAACCAAGACTTTCCACGTCACCTCATAATTTTCTGTCTGGTGGTCAAAAGACTGAGCCACCAAAGTACGCACTGCATATTCTCTGATATACACTGATCTACTGAAAGGAATTTATTTTTTTTTTTTTTTTTAATGTAAGAACATAAAGGAGATTTTTTTTTCCTATTAAAAATGAATAACTAAATGCATTTTGATAAATTTATCTATGTATACAAGTGGGAAATATGGCTTTATGGATATTATTGAAGAATAAACTACTCTGCATACTTGTGACTATTTGCCCAGCAGGTACTGCAGATTGACATCCTCATCAGTGATGATGATTTATATTGCTGACAAAAAAGTGGATGCTTTCAATATGCCTTGTTTCCTTCTCTTAAATGAAAGATTTTTGAGAGCTTTAGCTTTCTAGAAACTTGAAACTTGTCACAGAAACTTGTCACAGAAACTTGTCACAGAAACTTGTCTGAAATACTACCTCTACAGGTGGAATTCTGCAAGCTATTTTCTTTAAAAAGTACATGGATAGGAGTTGAATGGAAAATGCTTGGGATCCATCTCAAAATTATCCGTAACAAGTTTTAAATTACAATGCACTTAATCCTGGGTCTTTTCTATTGTACTGTTCATTTACTTTCACAAAGGAAGTTGTTAATTCTTAAGTGAACAAATAAGAAAGTGCCTTTTTAGATGGGCAATTTTGCTCATCATAGATACTGAGAGCTGTAATGCCCTTCTGAAGCGGTTCATCAGCAAATCTTCAGTAAAAGATGTGTGCTTATGCTCTTTCTTTCTGTAGTCCTCAGAACTGAGAAAAGAATTCTGGACTCATTCCATAACAAAGAAAAATTTTTTCACTTTTACACCTTTTCCATGTTTTTTCACTTCATATGATCTATTAAAAATATATTTTTGGAAAGATTCTTCAATAGAAAGGGATTATTTTGATATATAAAAACATGCACAATCTTGCGCAATTTATTTTTCATAGAGCAGACTAAGTCAAAATCTGAAACTTTAAAGATATTTTTTATGTGAATGAAGGTTCAATCTATTTTCAAGCAGAGAAAGAAAATTGCCAGGTGTTTTTCTGCCTGTTTTTTGTTTGTTTGTTTGTTTGTTTTGTTTTTTTTCCTTCACGTCTATATAACATGAGGGGATTCTTAAAGCCTTCTGAGAGAATTTTCTCCTCAGACCCAGGGATTTTACATAGAGAAGGAAATATATTATTTTCTTTTCCTGTGGACTATGAGATATCAACAGTCCTGGTCAAAACTCGTTATCGTCTTGAACTCTATTTGCATTAGAGTTACCAAATGTTTATGATCTTTAATTATTATTGCATACATTAAAAATATAACATATTAGAAATTATTTATGCTAACAAGTTAATGTTGTGAGGAAAAATTATTGAAATTCTGAAAAGGACACCTAAGATTTATCCCATTTGGTGTAGACAATTCTATATAGATATAAGAATTCCAATGTTAAATACAACCAGCATTAATGGTGAAATCTTCTAGAAGAATGTTATGATCTAATATAAAAGAAATACTGTAGGAGAAAATTGCTTGCTGAGGTTATTTCTAACAGCTATAAAACAGAATATTTAAAAACAAGAATATAAAAAACAACCTGGATAATTTTATGGATTGATGGCACACTAACCAAATGACCTAATCAAACCAGAAAAACAATTACCTTCTAATAAAATGAAATGAGGGGTTGGGGTTTTTTTCTGTGATTCTAAGCCAGCTTTAAAGACAGGACTAATTAAAATTATGATTTCATATTTTATGTTTTCTGGGGCAAATCCTACCCTCTACAAATATTAAGTGCTGACAAGTCAGATGGAGGTGAGGGAATGCATAAATGAGCTAATAAGGTAGCAATAACTATTTTCTCAGAATCCAGATTGGGTGTTTTATTTTGTGTTCAGGATGTTGATTATATCTTCTTTTCATTTTTGGACAAATAATAACTAATAATTTGAAACAATCTTTTAGTATAACAACAAGAAGTCCTTTCCACAGGTCCTGTTTTTGGGTTGGTTTTGTTTGTTTGTTTGTTTGTTTGTTTTAACCAAAACAGTTAAAAATAATATTTAAGAGGATTCCTCACAGTTAAATGCATCAAGAAACTTGTGTACCTCTTTAAATTTAACCCAAATGTCTCAACAGATGCTGCTCTTCCAGTCTCACTAGGGAGCAGATTCCACAATCAGGGAGTATAATTACAGAGAGCTCTAGCTCCTGCTGTCTCAAAGTTACACTCAGGGCACACTGAATTGCCTGCCAGTTTCAGTCTTCAATGGCTGACTGAGGCCTTTGGTAATAAAAGATCAGTCAAGAGTACATTAAGATATTTCACAAAATGTTAACAGCTTTGTAGAATTTATAATATGGAGAGACATATGCCAGCTTTGTACACGGCTGAACAGTTAAAACCAAATACAACAGAATAGAAAATAAATATAATATGAGTTTGCAGGAAAAGTGTGTATTTGTCATCACACAAGTAAGGTAATACATCTACTATAAACATAAAGTGAGAAGCAATGGAAAACAGTGGTTTTAATACAATAGTTTTTGTCGGACCCTGATCATAACTAGGAAGAATCTTCCATTACAGATGCGATGCCAAGGAATATTTGTCTTCCATGTGTGATATGATATCCACACCAAACAAACAAAAAAGAAAATGCAAAATTTTGTAGTGAGAAATTCTTTTTTTGTATTAGTTTTCTTCAGAAAAATGTAATTGTTTTACCGTAGGAAAAATTAAAGTAGGTGAGGAAGGATGAATCAAAGAAATTAATAACGCTTTCTGGTTAGAAATCATCTGACGTTCTTGTCTTTTGTCGCACACAGACACTGAGATTTAGTAGTTAACTGCAACAATTCAGAAGAATCACAACACAAAATGAAGGACAGTTTTGAATTAGAATCACTGGAGATTAGAAAATTTGAAAGGTTGGTGGGGTTTTTGTTGGTGTTTTTTGTGGGTTTTTTTTGGGGGGGTGGGGAGGAGGGTGGTTTTTTGTGGTTTTTTTCTGTGTGTGTATGCATCTTCTGTTTATAACTTCAAATTCAATATTCTTTTTCCAAAGCAAAAAATTTTCAACTATAAATGTAGAGAACACCTAATTTGTCTGGAATATGTGGTAACTCGTGGAATTAAGAGAATACATACTTACTTCCCAACAGCTGGATGACAGGAAACCAAATTATAACAATAGAGGTCACTGACATTAAAAACAACATTTTCAAATTTCAGTACACTTCAGCCACACCTGACCAATTCTTTTTTCTTTTGTATTCACCGTCTTAGCTAAGTTATAGAATTTTATCTCGTTTGCTCCAGAGACAGAACAAATCATTGAATAATATCTGAAGAGTATTCTCCAGACATTATTTACATTATGAATTAAACTTTTTACTAATACGGGAATAATTTGAATAAGGAAAACACATATGGGATTAATAATTATATTCTATTTGGATGCACGTTTCCATTCTTCAACTAATTCACTTTATTTCTTGTCACTTCTTTCCTTGTAAAGAAGTTTTTGTGATTTATAACACATAAGACAATGTCTTGGGTCCCAAGGAACTCCAAGCCCTGGGAAACACAATTGTATAAAAAGCTCTTAAAGAAGCCTCCATACATGTTGCAAGTGGAGGCAGTGGCTAGAAAAGTGGGTAAAAAACAAGAAACAAGCACTAAACCCAGAAGTTATAAACATTAGTGTTTCAGGCTCCATTTGGCTTTATCTATAGACAATTGATATTATATCTCCAGACATGTAGCATGTTTATGAATACCACCAGACTTTTTGCACTCTCCACGTAAGAGGAAGTGTTCAGAGAACTCTGCTGACCTTACCCCAAAGATACAAGCAGCACCAGTCTGCAGGACTGCATAATCTCCTAAATGCAGACTTTAGAACACAGAGAAGCTACACACCATGTGTGTGTATATATATATATATGTATATATATGTGTGTGTATATATGTGTGTGTGTGTGTGTGTATATATATATATAAAAATACCACTTTGATTCTCTCAGAGGAAATTGGATGTTAGCATTGAGCAGAGATAGCAAAAGGAAGAGGTATATTCTAGTATATAATCATAGTATATGTATAGGCTATACACAGTATATAGGCTAAGTACCTAATCACCTTTTGTTTTAAAGCTTTCTTCAGGATTTACCACTCATTTTCACATTCTTCACTAACATTAAACTTTCTTCTCACTCATTTTCACTGTTGGAATAGGTGAATAAATTATTTTCCAAGATGCATTGGCCAGTGCTATGCGCTGAGATCCTTGCATTGCATAAAAAGTTCTCATACAAGGACCCTGAAAGCAGCAAAATGCAGAACAATTAATCTGTGAAGATTAGCCCTCTCTTTGCAAATCCCTCTGAATTCTCAGAAATGAATAAGTCATTTACCAAAATTTTAGATTCTTCTCAAAATTCATACAAAATCCAGGCTGGCTGTTCACTTGAGGGCACAAAGCTGTCACATTTGCTGGGGCCATTCCCTAGGTGCATTCACAGATGGTGACTACTCTATCACAGACACCTGCTGTAAAGTAGGCTGTTGCAACAAATAAACATCACTGGAAGAGAAAAAAAAAAACACAACAACAACACCACCAAACAAACAAACGGTAGAATTGCTAGTTTTACTATCCTTGCATTACTACATTAAACAAAAATATCAAGTCTTCTAGGTTAATCAGTTTCATGTGCTGTGCAGCCAATCACAAGAAGAAAAATTAATCTTCCAATTTTTCACCTGTTACATTTTAGCTATGTAAGTTGCATACTTGTGGATTAAGTAAAATACATTTAAATTCACTAATTTTGCAGTTTCAAAAAATTACTGAACTATCAAATTATCTTGCATTTTTCAAAGCCCTGGATATTTGTGAATTAGTCTTTTGGGGGTTTGATTTGGCCCTTTGATTTTTTTTTTTTTTTTATTGTTTTGTTTTGTTTTGTTTTGTTAAATGCACTGATTTTTTTTCCTGAATTTTTTAATCAGTTAATCAAGAGTGGAAAACAGGAATCTACCTGTATTGTAACACCATCTAACCAATGCCACGTTACACATTGTAGATTCTTTTTATCAACACTATGTGGAAGTACGCAAGTGATCAAATGAATTTTCCATCTTTTCCTATAATCATTAATGTTTTTTTAATGCTTTAAAGGACTACAATTCCTCTTTTAATATATCAAGGTTCTAAGCACCTTTGCATGTGTGTGCATGTTCATGTATATAATTTCATATAGAACCTCAGTCAATAAAAATTTGTAAATGGTTTTCTGTCTATACTTCCTCAATAACAATTCAAATTTGTTTAGCTCTTCTAGGTGGAAAAAAAGATTATATCTGCCAGCTTCAGATGCTTAAATGCAATATAAAGATGTATATGCCAGGCCAGTTAAAGGGAAATCAGGTCACTTACCCCTTCCTCTTAAAGTCTTTCTATTAAGGAATGTAAAAGCAAATTTGAAGTAGTAACTGAATTTATGGTCTGAGAAAGCTGCTTCAGGTGGCCATGCTTGGAGCAGTGGCATTGGAATAGGTGTTCTCTAGAGGTGCCTTCAAACCTCAGCCATAGCTGTGTATCTGTGATACAATGCTTTCAGTGCAGAGGTCTGATTGTTAGGATAGTCTTGGGAATCCAGATAAGGCCTCATCAGAGCTGAGGAATGGGGAAGGATCACTTCCCTTGGTCTGCTGGTAGAACTCTTGCTCACTCAATTAGGATATAGCTGATCTTTTTTTGCTGTGCAAGTGCACTGCTGACTCATGGTCAGATAAGCTGTCTACCAGTAGCCCAAGACCTTTCTCTGCAAAGTTTCTGCCCAGCTCATGTTCCTGAGGTTATTCTTTCTAGGAGGCAGCAGTTTGCCTTTCCCTTTGTTGAGCTTCAAGAGGTTTCTGTCTGCCTCTTTTTCTAGTCTGTCAAGGTCTCTCTGAATAGCAGTGCAACCATCTGGCATATCACACTCTATGTTTATATAAATGCTCATTATAGTGAAAAATCTTTATAGCTCATGAAGACAGAATATAGAGAATAATTCCAGAAACAGACTGTTAATTATACTGGAATCCAAATTTATCTCATTTACATAGTCATATATGAAAAGGGCTTGAGCTGAAGTCAATGGTATATTCACATACAGTCATCTGCATAATCAAAGATTTAGTTAAACCAGACAAAAAAAAAAAAAAAAAAGTTTTAAAATACCTTCCATAATGTCTGATTTTCTAATGAACACTGCATGATCATTCACTCATGTGCCCACTTTCAAGGGATAGTTGCACTGCATTAACAGAATGAAGATTTGCAATTCACTGGCAAGGAAGTATTCATGTGAAACATGTATTTAATAGACATATTGTGCAAACAAACGCAGCAAACTAATCCATGTTAGCCAAAGATGCTCAGTCTGTAAGTGGCTATTGGTATTCTAGACAACCGAAACAGAGATATTTGAGTGAAATACATGATCTCTAATTGTAAGGACATTACAGGCTCTTCCATAGAGGAAGTAAGGTTCAGCTTCATTTGCGAGCTCTTCAGGATGGATACTTATGTAATATGTTTCCTAGCACATGGAAGTCTGTCTTCCATAGCAACCACACAGTTCTGTTTCTCTTCTACACAAGTAAATAAAGCTAAAAATCCATTCTTACTGAGATGAGGACACTTTCTCTATCTCTGAAATGAATATCCACATACTCTTTGCTTAAAAAGTCAGAATCTCCCAATTAACCACTATGATTTCCTCCTCATACACAATCTCAAACTATACTATTAACCAAGGTGTCTTTTAGCTTCCTTTTTTGAATAAATGTATTAAACTAAGTACCTTTTATTTCTATGGTATTTTAAATGATTTATTGTTTACTACCTGCTATATTTTTCCCTTCTCAAATTCAGTAAAAGCAGATTAATTTTTTCATGAACATGTTTATGATACCAGTTTTTTCCTTGGCTCCTTGCAAAAAATCCATTAGAAATCATAGGTGAAAATCATCACTGAAAAATCATCCTTACTGTGGGTTTTACACCTGTTCTTTTTATGTTTTCCAGCTAGACTTAGGACTATCTTCACTGAGTTTTGTCAGTTAACCTTATGCTTCCAAACAAAAAATTCTCACACCTCTCATCATTACCAGCTCACGCCCTCAGCTCCTAAAAATGTTCCATGTGAGCATTCAGGTTTTTTATATGTCCATGAGAAACTTATTCTGTTTTTACTACTGGCAGATATTTTCTATCTAAGCCTATTTGCAATTCACATAACCCTTCAAATCTCTAAACTAGTCAAGAGTAAGAAAAATTAGACACAGTATGACAGAGAGGTATAATGAAAACAAGGCTCTTTAGCTTAGTTATTTGCAGTTTTAAGCCATGACCAAGAAAGTGGGTATAACAGCAGCGCTCAAACAGTTTGTGGGCAGCATGATGTGCAAAGACTCATGAAAGTTTTGAAGCACCCAGTCTGACAGAAGAGATCCTGCTGAGTGTGGAGTTGTAGCCTAAAGACCTCAGAAGTCAAAGTCTTTGTGCAAACTGCAGACTAACCACAGATATTTTCATGTACTCAAAGAAACACCCACCTGTGGAAGAAGACTGTGAGCAAAATAAAGAACCATGAAACTAAATATGCAAAATTATTTGTCCTAAGTGGAAAGTAACTTGGAATGACAAAAAATTTAGCAGCTTTTTTAAGGAAAAGATAAAGTGTCCAATTAGTTCCCTTTTTCATGGGAACTGCAAGAAACATTTAGAAGTAGTATTTTTTTTGAGTCCAGCAGACTGCTTTCACATTGTGAATGTACTGGCCATGGCTGACTTGGAACCTAGAGGTCCTTCTAGGTCAGTTATTCTAAAATATTTTTGTTGGTTTGAGCAGACCAAAACAATGGCCTGTATGAGCCAGTTGCTTTGCCTGAAGTGTGTGGAATTATACTATATGCCTTAATTGACAAAATTACAACTAATGAGTTTTCCTCACAATAGATTGTAAAATGAAACCCAAGAATAGTTTTTTCCATTGCCTATGAAAAGGAATTTGGCATACTACCTTGACAGCAAAAATATTCCTAATAAGATGGAGAATATACTTTAAAAGGAACCATATTTCATTCAGTTACAGAAATGTTGCAGATCTAACCTTGGGATTTGTAGCCTTCCTGGCTTTTTTACTGCTGGTGTAGACTTTTGGTCATTATTGCTTTCCATGTTATCTAATATGTTGCTGAAAGAAGAAATTTACCTATTAAAGTAGGAAATACCATTTTTTATTTTTCACTGAGTTTCACTTTCTCTAATAATTAAGAAGTTTCCTATTTCTTCCCTTTAAAACTTAACTCAAATGTACAGTTACTGGTAAGCTACTGTGGCCAAAATGAATAGCCAAATTTCATGCTTTGCACAGAAATTAATTAGCAGTTTTAACAAGACTTCCTGAAAGGCAGTGCACATACAAGATTCAGATTTTACTATAAATTAAAGGTGCATTGTGACTACAGGAATTGTCTAAATCGATGAGCTATTTTTAAATACATTTGCAGTATGCATAAGTAGCATATTTCTAACACAGTCATAATAGATTTTACTCTTCAAGAAGCAGGACTTAATGCTAGATTCCTAATAAATCATTTCTGTGTAGCAGGACCAAAATACTGAGGAAATTATCCATCTTCATGGATGTCTACCATGAAGATGGATAATTTTCATTTTTCAGGAAATTCCCAAATACCATATGAATATTTTATAGTGATGTTTAGCATTGAGCACCCAACCCAACCTTATAAATTACTCTTCTGCATAATTAGCACATTAGTTACTCTTTAAGATTGAGTCTGATGAATTATTCAAACACAGCTCTGCAGAGATGTTGGTTGAGGGTCCTCTGTAAGGGCACATTTAAACTATCCTGTTAAACTTTTGAAATAGTAGGGAGGGAAAGCAATGCAGTTGAAAGAGGAGAGAGAGACTGAATTTGTTGCTGTATGAAGAGCATTTAGAAGTGCAAGGGAACATAAATGCAGGAAAAAGAAAGGTATGTTAAAACAAACAAACAAAAAATTTCTTTAAATCCTCAGTTAAAAAAATCTTTATGAGGACACAGAACAACTTTCCTTGTAGTCTCCAGTTGAGGCCAATTAATGCAGTTTGAAAAGGGCAACTAGATAAAGAAATATTATGTAGCCAAATTCTGTTATTAATTTAGTCTGCACATTTTTATCTCTCTCTTCATAGTCTGTTTCTGAGATTACCTTTTGAGAAATTTAGATTTTTTAAATAAATTTTGTGAATTACTTGCAATGTTTTGTTTGATACCTGTGCCTGGGCTTGGTTTCCAGTATTTTTTGAATAAATTGTCAGAGACCTCAAATTATGTTGTTTGTTTACTGTACGAACACTGGTAACTGGTAAAGTGTTACATAAGGGCACTGCACTTTTCATTAATTTAGGGAGAGTGGTATATACCTATTTCATAAGGAATCGTAAGGGTATTCTAAAGCATTTATTGTTTTAAATGCGTCACTTATTTGCCTTTCTTTCCGAACTGTTTGACTGACATTCTACTAATAGAAAATCTCTGTTATTGAAGCAGGTTTAGGAGAAACACAATATTCCCTTTGAGTAAATACCTATTACCAATATACAGGTCAAATTTATTAGTTGCATTTATAAAATGGCTCTGCTTGTTTTCTTTTAAGGTCCTTCCCTCCTAGTTTACCCTTAAAACTATTTTAAAGGCAAGGAATCACCTGAAATTCTTTAGGCATCCCCATTGGCATTGACGTGGGACCAGACAAGGACTGAAGGAGTACAGTCAGCAGCTATTTCAAGTCAAAGACAAAAGGATATCTTGTAGCTCTCAGCCCTAACCAGTACAAATCATACTGAAGCCAGACAATGGGAAAGAGCCTAGCTCTGATAAGAACACATCTTGGTTACAATGAAGCTCTCAAAACAGAAGTTTTCTAATAAAACTAATAGTATATGTTGGCGACAAAAAGCTATGATTTTACTTGGAGTTGTTTCTAGAATATAGGAAAAAAATCCTGCCTACTCCTTCAAAATACAAAAACAAAGTTGGATTTTGGTGACAATGTTTTTCCATTTCATCAAGGTCTTTGCATCTGCACATATCAGGTTTGATTTTGGTTTCATTAAGAATACACATCCTTATTGTACTGTCTCTGAAACTTTATGAGCGACACTGGTGAGGCCATATGTATAATGCTGTGTCCAGTTCTGGTCACCCCAGTACAGAAGAAACATTAATATACTGGAAAGACTCCAGTGGAAGGCCAAGAAGGTGATTTAGGTACTGGAGCATCTCCCTTATGAACAAAGGCTGAGAGAGATGGAACTGTTTAGCCTGGAGACAAGAAGGCTCAGGGGGCCTTGCTGATGTACGTATCAGGAGAAAGTAGGTAAACAAGACTGAAGTAGTTTCTTTTCGATGGTGTCCAGTGACAGGACAAGAGACAAAGGGCTAAAAACTGGAAGAGAGGAGATTCTGTCTAAACATAAGAATATTTCACTGAAAGGTTGACTGAGCACTGGCACATGTTGTCCATGAAGGTTATGGAGTCTCCATCCTTGAAAGACACTGAATCTTCCCAGAAATCTCTTTGAGTTACTTATGAAATGGGGGGTAGATTCTGCTAAAGTTGTCTTTGACCCTTACTACTACTACTACTACTACTACTACTACGGCTACCAAAAAAAAAAAAAAAAAAAAAAACAAAAAAAAAAAAAAACAGGTGACTGTTATGTAATATGGCATAAATTTCCTACTCTGGGCCCAGATTTCTTCTTAATAGTGCTTATGAAGCACACCCATCTGGTTTGTGAGGTCATGACTCCCTCTAGTGATGTCTATACAGTCTACCATATACTCATACCAAATGGATTCTTGAATTAAGTGCCCCACCTCTTTGTGTATTCACTGAACTCCATAATGACTGTTAATTCATGCTTTATTCACATATAAATCACTGTGAGTTAGATCTGATGACATTTACATATGCTAGAAAATTTGAAAATAAACTGTGGAAAAAAAATGATCCAGGAATAAGGAAATAATATCAAAAGTCCTGTAAATTTTAGTGCTTTTAATGTAAAAGTTAATTGAAAATTACTGTTATGGTGGTAATAAAATTTAAATGCCAGAAGCTATAGCATATATATTAGAAATCTCAGTTTAACTGAACGCTAATTTTAGGCAATGCTCAATCACTGAAAATATTTGTTCTGCTCATAAATGTGCTTTTTACAGACAAGTGTTTTTTCTGTGAATCTGATTTTCTGCTGCTTAGTGGAGTGTGACTACAACTGCTTTGTTTATTGTCAAGGTTGTGGGGTGTTCCAGTGAATAGTAACCTACAAACCAATTTCTACCCCCAGGGAAGGAAAAATAAGAAATTAATTCCTTTATCCCTGACTTCTAATACCAGATGTGGGACCCTTAATTCCATTCACAGGCTCATATTCAGAATGAACAGACAAAAACTAAATCACAGATGTGCCAATGGAATAATAAAACATCGAAAGAGTTGTTGAAATGAAATACAGTTGCATTTATCTTTTCGCTAAATCACTGTGTGTGAGACAAAGGTCACTTTGTCAATCTAACTTCAATTTCAGACTTGTATGAAACAGTAACAATGGTTTCTGTAACCTCAGTTGTAAAACTTTATTAATCTGTACCAAAATCAAGTAGGAGTCTAAAGCAACCAAATAGTCTCCAGTGAACTACAATAAAACACCCCTGAGTGATAGTTCAGGACAAAAGAACATGTCCATTGAGAGCAATGTTCCAAATACAGGCAGCAGATAAGTGATTAAGATTAGAATATTAAGTAGTCTTATTGTCCCCATGTTGCATATCGCCTTATCTCCACCTTGAGGATGGTATTACATGCACTAAATTTTCTTAATGAATGATCAATATACTTTCATTTCTAAACCAGAATGAGTCACAGTACCTTATACAGCTGAGAGACATTGCATGTTCTTTAGAGGCCAAGCTTGTGAAGTGAGATCACTATGAAATAATGTATTCAGCACCCAAACAGAGTGCAAAATGCCTCAGAGAAATAAATCTGTATGTCCTCATACAATAGGAAAACACCTGCTTTAGAAAATGTTTCATAGTTTTCTTTGGAAAGATGGAAATATGCTTCTAAAAACAGAACTCAGTGGGTTAATGTTCACCAGAGACAATGTACTGGTATACTAAACCTGAATCTGTAGTTCATTAATTGATCCATATATATAGAACTAAATTACGATAGGTAGAATTGTACTGTGTATAAAATATGTGATGCTTTATGCTCTACCTATCAGTGTTTGTTTCTTCCTGCCATTTACACAAAGTAGGAAATGTCTTGCATTTTTCAAGCCAGAAAGCCTGTGTTTATGACTTAGTGCCATGAGAAGTCACTTAAGAAAGGAGGAGAGAACAAGATAAGTTTTTTGCAATTAATTCTGGTTTTGATTTCTGGCGTCTTACTACGGCTTTTAATTTAAATTTATGATATAAAATGGCTAATGTTCAAACAGGTGGTAGTTCCAATGCAAATGATGAGGCTTTTAATTCTTCAGACATACTTCTTCATAAATGAGCAAGTGAAGCTGATTTAGTATTTAAATATGTAATTTCATCCTGCAAAGACGAGGAGAAATACTTGTACTATAGCTTTGTCTGAGAGAGCAGAAAAACAGTCAAAGTGTTAAAATAATCACCAGTTCTCCTCTCATCATCTTTTCATTAAAATCATGCCCTAAATCCCCTCTGTCTTCATTTATTTTTAATTTTTAATTCAAATGTTGGTTTAAAGTAGATTACATTGTTATTGTTATTTGCTTTATATTTATGTGCCCAGTTTTTTTAGAATAGTCGTGACATGTTGTTGGATAGCAAAATTACCTGTGAAATTAACATAAGTCATCAAAAAAATCACTTTTCAAAAAATTAAAGTATATATGTGAAATAATTCTTCCATTAAAACAGAACCCCATCCAATGAGGTCATGAGCACTTCCAGAGGTGAGTTCTTTGGGCAGCTTGTTGCAGTGTCTCACCACCTTCACAGTAAAGAATTTCTCCCTAACAACTAATCTAAACCTGCTCTTTTGGTTTAAAGCCAGTCCCTCTTGTACTCGATGCCCGTGTAAAAAATGCATCTCCATCTTTCTTGTGTGCCCATTTTAGTTAATGGAAAGACATTTTAAAATCTTCATGGAGCCGTCTCCTTTCTAGGCTGAACAGACCAAACTCTCGGCCTGTCTTCAAAGAAAAGGTGTTCCAGATCTTCTTGTCTTGGGGGCCACAGAGCTGAATGCAGTACTCAAGGTAGGGTGCTACAAGAGTGGAGTGGCGGGAAAGAATAACCTCTCATGAGCTGCTGGCCACTCAGCTTTTGACACAGCCTAGGATGGATTGACTGTCTGGGCTGCAAGCGCACACTGTTGCATTGTGTTGAGCTTCACATCAACCAACATCCCCCCAAGACTTTCTTCCCAAGGCTTCTTTCAATCTATTCTGTGCACAGCCTGTATCCATTTTTGGGATTGCCCTGACTTGGCTGCAGGACCTTGCACTTGACCTCTTTGAAATTTATGAGGGCTTCATCAGCCCATCTCTCAAACATGTCAAGATCTCTCTGGACATCCCTTCCCTCCAGCACGTCAACCTCAGCACGTGGCTTGATGACATTGGCAAACTTGCTGAGGCTGCACTCCATCCCTGCCTTTGCCTTCTGCGGTTTCTCAGAATTCACAGAATCACTAAATTGGAAGAGATCTTCAAGATCATCAAGTCCAACCCATGCCCTAACACCTCAACTAAACCATGGCACTGAGTGCCATATCCAGTCTTTTTTTAAACACATCCAGGAATTCTGACTCCACCATCTCCCTGGGCAGACCATTCCAGTACCTTATTACTCTTTCTGTGAAAAGTTTTTCCTAATGTCCAACTTATATTTCCCTTGGGGCAGCTTAAGAATGTATCCTCTCGTTCTGTCAGTTGCTGCCTGGAGAATCCCCACCTCACTACATCCACCTTTCAGGAAGTTGTAGAGAGTGATAAGGTCACCTCTGAGTCTCGTTTTCTCCAGGCTAAACAACCCAAACTCCCTCAGCCGTTCCTCACAAGGTTTGTGTTCCAAGCCCCTCACCAGCCTTGTTGCCTCCTCTGGACACATTCAAGCGCGTTTGACTAGTGTGTCTGGAGCACTTCTCATTGAAAACAAAGGCAAAAAAATCATTAAGTACCTCAGCCTTCTACATATCCCAATTACCCAGATTTGCCATTTCCTTCCAGAACTGGTTCACATTTTTCTTAGTCTTGGTTTTATAAATGATGTACCTATAGAAGCTTTTCTTATTGTCCTTGACAACCCTGGCCAGGTCCAATTCTATCGGCTTTAGCTGTACCAACCTGATCCTTGGCTGCTCAGGCAATTTCTTTGTGTTCCTCACAGGCTAACTGTCCCTGCTTCCACCCTCTCTAGGCTTCCTTCTTCTGCCTGAGTTTTTTCCAGGAGCTCCTTGCTCATCCATGCAGGCCTCACAGCATTTTTGCTAAATTCCCCTTTGCTGAGAGGCATCACTTCTGAGCTTGGATGAGGTGATCCTTGTGAAGGATTTCACAGGATTTTCCTGTGAATCAAGCAGATCCCAGAAGAGGACAAGCCTGCTCTCCTGAGCTCCAGGATTCATTTGCTGTGCATCCTCCTTACTGCCCTAAAGGTCTTGAACTTCAGGATTTCGTGGTCACTGCAGTCAAAGCCTTTTGTTTCACATTCTCCACCCAGTCCCTCCTTGTTCATGAAAAAAAGGTCTGGCATTGTACCTCTCATTGTTTTCTATCCTATCATTTGGAGAAGGAAGTTATCATCAACACAGTCCAGGAACCTCTTGCATTGTTTATGCCCTGCTGTGTTATCTTTCCAGAAGATAATAGTGTTTAATATTTTCTATAAGTGAGTTAATGTTTTAGGCTGTTCTATACCCCAAATTAGATCAGTGGCATAATCTTTCTTTTTTATTAGTATTTCATACTTCTACCATTCTCAAGCTGTCCTAAATCTATCCTTGGAGCAGTCCATTTCCACATATTATATTGTGACTTGTCATTTTTTATTGACAGATGGTTAAACACTTCAGTTGTTATTGTAATCTACTACAGAAAGTTTTCAGCAATATCAGAAGCATTCATTCCTTCAAATCATCACCTAAGCAGCAAGTTTAACTTCTGAAATTGTATGGTTGATGGTTTCTAAATTATTCAATTATAACAAGATTTTTTCCATTGTTTCAGTCAACCAAGTCTGTCACGTGTCCATAAAGGGCCATCTTGCTTCTTCAGTCTGTTGTGTGTTTTCTGCCTTAGCAGTAAGTGCCTTCTTCATGTCTTCTAGGATTGTCCCTAACAGAATAGTGATTGCTTCCATTCCCAAACAAGTGCAATGGTGCCAGAGCTCAGTAGGAAATGAACATTTTTAAATACTATTTCCAATGCCTCATTTTGGACTCAATGGCATTCTGCAGAGCAATGTTTACATTCTGATGTATATTCTAAATTTATACTTGCCATTTTTGATATTTTGCTTTAAAGGAAATTATCAGAAGCTGCATTTTTTAAGAGGTACACTGTGGTGGAAGTTTTGAACTAGTTCTAAGAGGCTTACCAGCCTCATTATTTTTTGGTCAAAGAAAATCTCTTACAATACGGAACTGAAGAAAAGCTATTTTTATTTCAATTATATACATCTCAGGGCACAGGGAAAACAGTGATAATCTGATTCACCTTAAGCATAAGTTTTGGTTTGGGCAGTGGTGCATGTCAGCTGCATAGATAATATTGCTTGTGCTGAAGGGGATTATTTGGCTTCTTGTAATGATGTTAAGAAATATACACACAGGTGCTCTCTTTATGGGAGTCTATTTCACTGTCTCTGCTAGCTGGATTGTTGTACAGTTCACTGAAAAAATATTGATTATTCTCACAGAAGCCGTGTCAGTCTTAGCACAGAGTGGTATTTGGTCTTGTTATGTGTTATGGCTAGCAGCCACTTGTGCTTTATTATGCCAAATGCTGGGGAGGATCTGCAAACTTGATATCCTCTCCACCATCAGGAAGCTGTGTGATGGTTAGCATCAGATCAATACACAGCTTTTCTATCCAAATGCAGTTTGTTTTGCAAAAGAGTGTTTTATGGTGACAGGTGGTTTAAATTGTCACTAAAAATTATATAGAAAACAGAAAAATTGAGAGCCTGATCATTTCTCCCATGAGAAAAGACCATCAACCATCTGATTACATTTCATTCCTCATCTGCACTTCGGTAGTAGAGTAAGACTAACCTTGCACTTTTAAATGAAACCTTCTGAGGACATGGTAACTGGTTTTTGCCTTGCAAACCTGCAGATATCAGTGAAAGAGAATAGCCCGAAGAACAAGAAGCAAGACAAGGTACAGTGCTCAAATGAAGAGGTGTTTAAGGTGAACAAGATACAATCAGTTCATGAGAGTTTTAGCTGAGCAATACCTATGTACTTCCACTTCACTAAGAGAGAAAAACAATCAAATCCATATGGATTTTTCAATGTATTTTATGGAGGGCATATAGAGCAGCTGACTGACATCTGTGAACAGCTGAGATCAGGGAGGGGGATGATTTGGTGAAGACAGTTGAA
Source organism: Hirundo rustica (assembly GCF_015227805.2). Classification (NCBI taxonomy): domain Eukaryota; kingdom Metazoa; phylum Chordata; class Aves; order Passeriformes; family Hirundinidae; genus Hirundo; species Hirundo rustica. Next base: position 37,546,179 of record NC_053455.1, read on the forward strand.
TGATATTTGACTCTCTGATTTACAGATTTCATTGTATTTTTTTTTAAAGTTTTCATTTTTATTTTATTTCTTTACAATTTCTATTATCACAGGATTCTGTGGCCATTTTTATATCAGTGCCTGCCCAGCTACACAGTAGGTATCTTTTAGGTACATACACAATTTTTGTTTTATTTAAAACTTTAGTTCATTCATTCATTTCCTGTAATTCCACTGATTTTATCAAAATAATTCTGTTGTATGATCAAGTGATTGATTTTCATTCCCCTTCCTACATCATTGTTTCTGCTGTATATTGTCACAAGAAGTGCACATTCTTTTCTATTCTGTTTTAGTGCAACTCCATAAAGGTATTGATTTTATTTTATATTTCCTGTTATTCACTTCCTGCTAACTGACTGAATTACAAATGTTTGGGGTTTTTTTCACAGATCTCATGTATTGATGAGAATGATTATTGTCAACCTGCTGATTACTTATGTTGCTTGCTAAATATTTATTAACTACTTATCAAAGAAAGTGGTGAGTTTTTCAAACCCCATCTATACTGGAATGTGGGAATTGCAATCAACTCTGCTTTTTGTATTAAGTTTTGTCACTCTCTGGTTCACATAAAATTCCCTTGAAGACTGTCCAAGCTTCCAAAACTGTTGTAAATGACCTCACAACCACACTGTAGAGATGCAAAACTGTAAGGACATAGGAATGTTCTGGTCACAAATCTTCCTCTCCATTGACCTGTCCTAGAATACAATGATAACAATGTCCTGGTTAAAACAAATCAAACATATTTGTACCCTGCATCTTGATGCTTATAGATCCTCCTCAGAACCACTTTTACGCCAAAGGTTTCTTATTATAAGTTTTTTGTTTTTTTTTTTTTTTAATTCACACAGCTACAGAGAGATGGAAAGCAAAGTTAAACTGTCAAAGTCACATGACCATCTTAAATTTCACTATATAATTACAAGACATAATTGGTTACATTTGCAACTTTAAATACTAATCTTTTCATCTTAAATTCTGTCATCTTATTTGCTGGCAGGAGTAATACATGGAGTTGATTGAGGAGGTCTGGACAATGTACTTTTTCCCTAGATAATGCATTGAATATTACATAAAAAATGTAAAACTCCTATTTGCTTGTGTGATATTTTCTCAGTATTCTTCTCCCTGCAAAGACTGTCTGAAAGATGGAATCCTTTCAGTAATCTGGAAAATGAATTTCTAGGAGAAAGAATGCAGAAAAGAAACTACATAGTCATTTGAAGTTTTCTATGACGTATCAAGCATGAGATTACTATGGAACAAATCAGATACCACAAGTATTTAATTTTATTTTAGAAGATCTGATGTTTGCTCTTCAGCTGGCTTTCCAGAAGGGAGAAAGACTGATTAGTGTCAGTGCCATATTTTCACAATCCAATGTGATTGAATATATTAAGGCATCTGAAATACTACTAGATACCTACCATTTGACACTCAGTAAATCTACAGAGATCATAACCAATTCTGTGTTTTTCAAGAAGAAATTTTATTTCTTTGCTTTGACAACCTCTTTTGATAAAAAGAAGTATCATTCCTTTACACATTATGCTGAAAATAATAAATGGAAACATGGACATATACCTACTTAGTGATAGTTTAAAAATATTTAATTCTTCTTATACTCTTGACTTTCATTTAAAACTCTACAAAGAATATTGCTGGGAAGTTTTACTTGAGATTTTTGTCATCCCAAAATCAGAACAGTCAAGGCAAGGAGTTAGAGAAATTCCATTCATCTTATTTCTGGAATTTGGTTTCTCAGACAAAGAGATCTATTGGAATTCAAGTAAGTCCAGATATTTTTTTAGGTTTTTTTGTAGTGAATAATTGACAGTATTCTAAAATTCTAAACTGACAATATTCTGAATGCCTTCTCTCAAAGACCTCTTCTGAACCAGTTGTCTTTTCTGCAACACATATGAAAAAAACCAGAAAAAAAATAAGTAGAGAAGAAATAAGTAGAGAAGAAAAAAAAAGACCCTGACAGACTGACATTAGGATCAAAATGTTTATTAAGGTGTTATGATAATCACCTTATCAAGAGAGAAAGATACATTATATTACAGAAAGTGAATTTCTAGTTCCAGTAAAATAGAATAGGACTGTGTATCATATTCTTATATGCTTCCCCCTATATCTTTCTCATATAGATTAAAAGGACCTAAAAGCTTTTTCACAAATTTTTTTTTTTTTTTGGATAGTCATTGAGAATAGCAAAAATATTTGTGCATAATTTCCCTTTAATGAGTGAGTTCTATCTCTGTCTATCTGCTTGACTATTTTTGAACTTGTTTTATAAAGCAACATATTCTGCTCTGAGATGACTATATTAAAATGTGTCCCTCTAGAGCAATATATGTTGCTGACACAGCTGGTTATCTGGTAACCCAGGGAGCTGAAAGATGATGTTTGTTTGACATTAATGTTTGTCTGGTTTCATTGCACTACTTCATAAAATGTGTAATTCAGCATGTAAAATTTTGGGAGAAATATGTTTGGTTGCAAAAAAATAAAGGGAACAAATATTTTCAGAGTGAAGTTGTCTCTTAGATAGACCTGTCACTATTTCTGTTTTTCCCTCCTGTGGATTTTCTTCTATCCTACAGAAGTAAAACTAATCTTAGTTCTTTCAATATACACTTGAGGAACAGCAGAAAAAAATACCGCAAGTCTCACACAACCTGTCATACACCCCTGAGACAAGAAAAGGGAGAAAATTATGTGCTTTAAAAATTGCAAGTTCCCTCAGTAACAAGTGATAAAACAAAAGGAAATATCCTCAGGTTGCACAAGGACAGAGTTAGAGTGCATATTAGAAAAAATATCTTCACTGAAACGGCTGTCAAGCTTCGGAACAGGGTGCCCAGGGATGTGGTTTATCTCCCTGTAAGCATTCAAAAGACATATAGATGGGGCACCTAGGGACAGAGTTTAGTGATGGATTTGTCAGTGTCAGGTTAATGGTTGGACTTGATGGTCTTAAAGGTCTTTCCAACTTCTATGATTCTGTGAGCCTGGTGCTAGAGGTTGCTGAAATCTGCAGGATACATAACCAAATAATGTAGTCTAAGTCTACCTTAAATAAAGGGTGATTCAGTGCTGATATTTCCCTCTCTTCAGTTTGTGAGCTTATCAACCAAAATGTCCAGAAACAGATTTTTGAAATAACCAAAATGTTCATTTTGGTGTGAAGTGATGAATTAAATGCTGGTCTTTCCAATGTCCCACAAAGGTTTACTTCTGTAAGTGACACTTCTAGTATTGCAGAGGCAAATAACGTGAAGGTATTTCTGAAGTATTAAATTCAAGGAAAACTCTCTTATCCTGTGTACTTCGTACTTTCAGAAGCCCTGATTGTCTGAGAAGTTCTAAATATCTTTAAAATTCTGCTGCAGTTTCTGAGCAGGCTTGGTAGATTCCCTCCCCCATTCTGTGACACTAAAAAGCATAATTGGTTTAGTCTACATCAAATGGCTACCAATAGTAAAAAACAATACATTTAAAAAATCGCCTAAAAATAATATTTTTCAGCCAGCTGTTAAATCAAGTAATTTATTTGTTTTATTGCACATTTGCATAATAGGGCAAACCAGAAACTCTCTGTAACAGATGTGCTGGTGGCAGGAAGATTTGATTACTGGCATCTATTATTAATCACTGCACAAATCTTAAATGATTTGTTTCAACAGTTTGATCAATTTACATCCAAGTACTTGCATTTATGCACAAAATGTGGAGATAAAACATCTGTTCACACCTTTACTAGCAGCCCTGATTTTTTAATAAGGTTGAAGTTTGTGTTGAGGAAGACACCAGAGACTGACAACTTTTGAAAAGATTTCACTGTTTCTGAGAATAACTCATAACTGAAAGGCATTTCATGTTGGCAATAATGTCTATCTGGTGCTTCTTTTGAGTTGAAAAAATAGGAAAACAATTTTCCAGTCTTATAAAACTTTCACAAATTTAATTAAAAACATTTTTATTACGTTTTCGGATCTGCATACAAATTGTTGAAACTCTGGTAAATGATAACGTGTATCTTCAACATAAAGTATCTTGAATTTTGTAACAAGTTTCTTCTAGCTTAGAAATTTATTTGCAAGTTCCCAGGGTTAGAAAAACAAATAATTCATTTTATTATTTTTTTTTATTATTTGAATAGTTCCAAAGGATGAAAAATTATGCATATGCAGCACAGCTGAAGCACAGACTACAAATGGTAGGATCTTTGTACTTCAATAAATTTCACACAAGATGTGTAATCTTTCAGTCTAAGGGTCACAACTTAAAATTGTTTATATTTGTCTCATTAATGTATCTGAATTATTGGATTAGCTATCATTGATAGCTATTTTTTTGGTAAAGGTGATATTCTAGATGGTGTAAGTCCTAAGATGACGTGAAAACCACAGTACCAGTTGAATAATATGTCATTTCTGCCACTGCAGAATACAGTTCATGTTCATGTTCACGTTCACACACAGAAGTGGATGAAGCATAGTGCTGTCATATAATTTACAGAAGATAGAATCACTGGGTAGATAGGTTTCTATCTCTGTAATGTTTCTAAGATCAAAAGAAAGGCATGCAGATATCCCCTAGTGGTCTTGTGTCCCACAGGATATCAGGAATCACAACTGGATCTGTTGCTGTCTGACTGTATATCTGCTGTGCTGAGTCTCTTTCCCCTGAGTTCAGGCTCCTTCTGAAGGCAAATTACCTCATGATAAGCACAGAAGAAGGTACTGTTGCCTAAGGGTTAAATTATTTTTTACCAGCTGACATTTGAAGCAGAATTTTGTAAGTATACCGGCTAGGAAAAGTTAAAGTTCTTCAGATCTGATGGCTGCAAATATGAAAATAGTAATTTTATATGCCATATAGGTGATTCTCATACACTGAGGAGATCTGCCTGAAGTACATACAATTTTTCTCCAGGAAATAAATATATCTAGTCAATGTTTCTAGGTTTTATACATCACATAGATCAATCAGCTACAATATAAGATAGAGAGCTAAGAAGTGTTTTTGGATACAGATTTTATAACTGGCATTTTAATAGATCAGATTTTAACAGACTTTATTATATGCCTTAAAAAAAAAAAAAAAAAAAAAAAAAAAAAAAAAAAAAGTGAACAAAGTATATTTTCCTCATCAAATTGGTAACTATTTTGACCTGATAGCATTCATGGATATTTCAGTTCTGAGTTAGAAATACTGCTTGCTACGATTCCCCTTATACTTATATACACACTGATCTTGTAAGAAATGGGATTTTTTGCTTTTTAACTTTTATTATTAGAATGATTCCTTTTGTTCCAAATGACAAAACCTTCCCTAAGAAGTTTTTTCAAAGTATGCTCACAGTATCCTGAGGGGCAAAAACCAAACCAACCAAATAAACAAACACTCAACACAACAGTAGCAGATAGAAATACAACAAAAAACTTATAAATGAGTGTTATGTGTGGTTCAGTAATTCCAATATCAGCTATAGGACAAAATATCTAAGGGAGTAAGAGGGTAATGCAATCCAGGCAGCAAACTTAACTCTATTACAGATACACAGCCATCTCCAAAGCTATTACTACAGTTGCCTGAGGTGTCTGTGGAGAAGCCAGCTGTCACTCCTCCATAACTTAGTGTCTTATGATTGTTGTTTAATCTGAAGGAGAAGGAAACATTGTGTTTAGATATGGCAGATATAAACCCTAACTCCTGCTGTATTCCCAGTTTGTTTTATAAAGTCATAAAATGTGAATTTTAAGGCCACCTTTAATGCTCAGGTTATTTAGTTTAATTGTATTCAACAGCTAGCCTTATTTTTTTCCAGAATATTTATATTAGTTTTGATTTTCTTGGATCTGTAGACTTGTACCCATTGAAACTCCCTTATATTTTCATAAAAAACATCTACATCCCAAAGCTTGTAACATATACTCTTGAGGTCGTGCTGTAACAACACCAAACTGACAGGCTGTGGCAAAGCCTTCATATTATTGAGTAAGTCAGACAGGGCTTAGGTCATTGATGTCTTGGTATCTAGACCTCTCTAAAATTATACAGGTTTTGTGGACACTGAAAGAATATAGTGATCTTATGCTCTAGTTTCTAAAACTAAAAGTTAACCTCCAAATAAACCCTAACATTAATTCAACAGAAGAAACCTACTCCAATTAAAAAAATTAAGAGCAAAGTTGTCTGCATTGTCATCAGCTTTTTCTCAGGGCTGCAGGCTCTGGAATAAGCTACTCTTACACCATTTTCCATTTCCATTTCAAAAGATATTTTGTTTGCCAGTCCTTGGAAGTCATGGCAGTATCCAGAATAAACTGGTCATTTGAAGTGCCAGATTTCCAATCCATAGCAGTAACATCAAACCTAATCCTAACACATAGATAAAATTAAAAGCCCCATCTACACAAAAAAATGACAAGAGACATTGGCTTGTAAGAGAAAGAATATTGTTGTCAGCTGAAGCCAAGGACTTATATTTTCTATTGTTCTACTGGTGAGTTTTCTAACCATAAAACAGGGTTAGGGTTTGGAATTAGTGTTTGGAATATATATATATCTGCCTAGTTTATTGCTTTATGCTATACACCTCCAAATACAGGAAAAGATCAGGTATTGATTGGCACCAAGAACTTCTGTTACTATTTTTAATGGTGTAATATTTCTTCTAGTTATAGCTAAAGTTAAGACAAGGGCAAGCAGACTAGAGTGTGGATACTGCTTGAAGCCAAGGATTTCTTTTCTTCTTCCTCTTCTTTCAATTGGTCTTTTGGGCATAGCTCAGTTCAGGGTAAAAAAGAGGTCTCAGGAGCACAGATTTTTAAAATCAGTTTTTCATGGACTCATAAAAGAAAAAAAGAACTAGAAGGCCTTTACCTAGGTTCTATTTTTATAAAACTTATTTGGATATAAACAGATTTGGCCTTGTTTAAAAAAAATGCAATGACTATTTTGAATATGAGTTTTAAGTAGAACATAGTTTTAAACATAGAATGGTTTGGCTTGGAAAGCATCTGAAAAGAAACCGTGTTACAATGCCCTGCCATGGTCAAGGACATCTGCTAGATCTGATTCCTCAAAGCCCCATACAATCTGGCCTTTAGTGTCTGCAGAGATGAGGCATCCATAACTTCTCTGGGAAATCTGTTCCACTCCCCCCACACCCTCAGGATAAAAAGTATCCTCCTAGTATCTAACCAGAATCTAACCTCCATCAGTTTAAAACTCTTACCCCTTGTCCTATCACTATGCTCCCTGTTAAATTATCCCTCTCCAGTGCTCTTCTAGGCCCTCTTAAAATATTGCAAGGACACTAAATGTACATTCCTTTAGCTCAAATGCAATGAATCAGTTTTAATTCACAGAAAAGAAAGGAGGGCCCAAGTTCTATTGACAGGCATTGAGTCTTGAATGGTGGAAATATTTGATGACTTTCAAAATTCTACCCAATATAGCAACTATAGTGTAACTTTTTTTTTTTTTACCTGTTTGTGCATATCTGAAGCTATTTAACCAAAATATGACAATAGATTTGGCTTTTTCTTCCTCTGAAAATAGATGAAAAAATTATTTGAACCATTCAATCAGATTTTTTTTAATTTTTCTTTTTTTTCCAAAGCAGTTATTTCTCAAGTTGAAATCTTCCATTCTTACAATGGCCCAGAAGTAATTGCATGAGGTTTGGAAATTGAAATATGTGGCTAGCTGTTAAAGAATATAATTTGGTGGGAACAGAGAGGAATAGGGAGAGGGCTTAATCCCAGTTTCCCATTTCAAAATACGAAATGTGCTGGTCTTTTCATAAATAGACCCATGTTTAAAGGAACAAGTGTGTCATTCAAGCTTTATAGGTTCACAGTCTGTGGATAGACTGATCTCTGCAATCATTAAGTCCTCTCCAGTGCATTCTTCTTGTTTCTGAATTTAGGCATGGAAAAACACAGAACGGATTCCTGTGTATAAGGCAGGCTTCTTTTGAATCTAAAAACAGTATCTCCAGCTGAGGAGAGTGCTGTCGTGCTTGTTGAGTTTAATGCATATTACATTCCCTAGACCTTTGTTTTGTCACTAACCTGGTGTTTGAGACAGGCACAGAGAATGCTACTAGTCCATGAATGCTGAATTATGCAGACTCGGGCTGCACAAGCTGGTGTCTCCCTCCAGTCTGATGTTACAAAACATATGGACTCCCCATGAATGTCTTGTAGCCAGGGCCCATCCCATTGACCCAGCCACGAGCAGGGTAGGTGGAGACAACTTAGGACAGGCAGATTGTTAAGAAAAAATCCACAGTGATGAGATCTATCTGAGAAAAACTGGGAACTTGTCAGTGGATCTAGGTTAGAACCAGTCCTAGAGACCATAATGAGGGTCAGACACAGCGCCAAAATTTCTGGGCAAGTCTACGGGCGCATCCGAGTTCAAGCAGGGGAGTTCATTATCTGGGTCAAGTTCAGGGTCCAGATCAACTGAGTACATGACTGTGACATAGTTTGAACTGCATTTCGGGCACATTTCAGAGGGAGACCTTTGGCTTTTCCACATCTATTATGTGTAATTTCCACTATAAGATAAGTTTTATATGACCATTTTTGTTGAAATGGCTCTGATATGACTTATTTGGCATTCCTCATTTTGCAGTAAAAAATGGCAACAATTGAAATTTTAAGAATCTGCAATTATTATAACTAGATGGGAGCTCTTCTTTTTAATAATGTTATATAGTGAAAATGGCAGTATAACATATTTTAAATATTTCTATGTTACCCCATCACATCTTGTGCTTTTATTTCATACATTTTCCTTGAAAATATTGCAAGTCTAATGTGTAAAAAAGATGGAAGTACATGTTTTGTGAAAGGGAGGTTTGCTACTGAAAAAAAAAAAAAAAGACATTGAATTGTATGGAATGCACTGAACCTTAAGGTTTGTTGAAGCTGTTTTTCTTGACAGACCAATATTTACTGATATGATACAGCTACCTGATGCAAAAGGACCATGAACATATATTCTATTCTGAATGAACACAGCAGGGTTTAAACATGCACACAAATCATAATGACTAAATATCGTTGACTAAACTATGTCAGTGAAATATATGCACATATGTAAAAGGCAGTTGTACTGAAGCCATGCATATGCATGAACGAGATGAATAATTGCATGTGCAGGCTACCACCAGTGCGTGAAATTACCTGTTTTGCAAGTGTAAATTAGTGTTTTGCATGCCCATTTACCTGTTTACTGTCCTTATATTTGTTGTGTTCAAGTTAACTCACTGTCTGATAATTTTGTGTCTTAGGGTACAAACAAAAGAATGAAGGGGAAAAAAAATTAATCTTGAAAAAAAAATGAAAATGTTTTTCATTCCTATACTAGAGATGTAATATCCGTGTCATTGAGTATCTTCAAGATATATTTGTAAGATATATTAAAATAATATAGTGTTAGTGCTATCCTCCAGAACAACCAATGCTTCAGAACATATGCATGAAGATTGATGCAGTTCATTGCACCATTAAAAAAACCCTAAAAAATGCAATAAGAACATGACTGTCATTTTAATGCTGAATTTTAAAAATATATTTCATTCAGAATGAAGAGAACTCAAAATAGTTAAGATACTTGAGATTAAAATCTTCATGAAAACTACAAAAAAAAGGTCAAATATAAAAGCCATTTGTCTTCAAAATGCTGTACAATTGCAAAATATTTTAAAATCCCTAAATCTGCTTTGGATTCACCCCACAATCTATCTATGACATGTAAGTTGCTTATAACAATCACGTAGTTAAATTCCATTCACCACAGCATTACAGGATCTGGCATTTCCAGACCAGAACAAAATACTAATTTCTAGAATCATTCTTGGTGAGATAGCAATGCAGTAATGCTACCACCTGATCTGTAACTGTATACTATTCTTAGGATCACAGCATTACCACCGCAATTTTTCATAGAGTCCTTTGAAACCACTACTGTGTAACTAATTTCCTTTATGTGCAACAGTTAGAGTAGTCCTGAGAAGACAGTGCAAATTAATGCAAGCTACAAAGACAAATAATAAGTTGGAAATCAATAGCATTCATATTGGGGTTTTTTTTCTATTGAGTACATGGCCACATTATTACCTGTGAATCTTCATTCTATACATTCAGGACACTGAATTAATCAAGGTTGAGACAGTCCCTTTTTCACTTCTCTTAAAGTCTCTTGAAGTACTCCCACTGAAAATACCAAGAGATTTATGTCAAGGGGTCTTTTATATCGTCTCTAAAGGTTCAGACACAAAATATCTGACACAGTTCTTCCCCCTCCCCACAAAACTGAATTAAGTGGCATCATGAACAATGCTCAGTTACCAGTACCAGACAATAAAGTAAAGTTTTAATTTGCTCAATTTCTGCAAGAACATACCTCTGAGAAAAATGCTATGGACTTATCTCTTAAAAGATGTAATACACTGGAAAAAAGCATCCAAAATTTTCCTTGAGCCTAAAAGTCTTGCCAGTGTTTTGCAAATTTCCAGAATGCTTTTTGCAGCATTCTTTATTTTTCCTGAACATATGTAGAAGTCAGTTTTGGAGACAATTTAGCAGAGGCACTCTGTGAGAATATCAGCGCTGAATAGGAAAAATACTTTGGAGGCATCTTAACCCTTTTGCATGAAACCCATTTGAGGTAGAATTGCTTAGCTCTGAAACCTTCTGTAGGCCAAGGGCTCATTCCCTATGTGCTCAAGAAGTCCAAATTAATGAGGAAGACAAATTTTAGGTAGATGAAAGAAAGTGGTTTCTTTTTGTGGGCTGACTTCCTACAAATCTAATAACGGTGTCTAAAATCCTGGTAGTGTTTTATAAACTGTTGCCTTGGCTCGCAGCTTCTCCAGTTGTTAATGTGTATCTGACATAAAATTAATTGTAAGAGTGCCAAAGATAAGCCAGGCTCACTACATGAAACGATTGACATGGAATGCTCCATCAAAAGCTCTGGGGATGGCATGTTTTTGTTTTGTCTCCTTGAGATTCCCTTTTTACCTAGCCTGGATCTGATTGAGTCTTCAGTTTCCTTAAATACTCCAAGTGTTCCTGCTTGCTTCCCAAAGCCAGAAATGGTTCTTAGGAAACCCCTTATCTCCTCACTTTATAAGCTTAAAGAATTACACTGCAGAAGACATTTGCCTTGACAAGCCTCAGTATTGCCAAAGTTATCCATGGGAAATTCAGAGCATGGATGGCCCAGCTGGCATAATTCAGACGTTGAGTGCTGATACAAGGGAAAGCATTTCCATTTGAGAAAACAAACAAGTCCATCTTCTCTCTCCTTCAAATTGCCAGTTGCTAATTTTCTGGACCCACAGAGTAGTCTGATAAACCTTCTTATTGCTTTACTCTCTGTTTAATAATAAAGTAAAATTGACCATAGTCAACCTGTAAAATAAATTACACAGTAAATCTCTGCTTAAATAGTGTGGCATTAAAGATTTTGTTTGCTTATGGTTTATTTTTATCATGTTTTTGATTTGTTGGCCTAGAAAATAATTAATTGATAACAGCATCTTTTTTACTGAAAAGTATACACAAGCCCACACAAATGATGACAGCCTCTTATTACTATTCTATTTAGTTTAAGGACAGGCCTACATCAAAGGGTCTAACCTCAGAGGATTTTCTAAAGTAGGATTTATGCTTTTCTACTTGAGTCTCTTTTTTTTTTTTTTTTTTTTTTTTTTTTTTTTTTTTTTTTTTTTTTTTTTTTTTCCCTGAAGCAGAAAAGGTTTTGGATGTTTTGGGCTCTACTGTTGTTTCACTTGTATAATGTATAATATATCTTTGAATGACCTCAGCACTGTAAAGGTTTCACAAACCTTGATTTGAGCTAACTCAGCCACAAAAGTATCTGAAACAATAAGTTTTTAAGGTTGTAACAAACATTATGTTTAATGAGTACAGTGCACAAGTAATGATGCACTGAATCAGTATGAGGCTTCAAAAAATTATTTCTGTTGGCACTATAAAAGGAATGCAATTTTTCTTGTTGAAATACCATTTTTCAGTTACTGCATGACTGATGTGGTAATTATCCCCTACACCTGGGATTTAAATCCAATCCTACAAGCCCGTTTTCTGTTTGCAAGCTGTCAGACTGATGCATAGTCTTTGTTCTTATCTGGCAATAGTCGAGGAATCAGTAATTCAGAAACAACAAAGCCACTGATGGGTCATCATGTAATCTGCACTGAAAATTGCAATCTGTAATGAGATTGGAAACACAGATGAGGAGACTAAAACTGATTACCTACTATACCTAAAATTTTCAATTTTATTGCACAAATATGATGAAACTAGCTCATAAATTTAGGTATTAGTTGAGAAAGAGTAAAGATTACTTTTAAATTAAGTAAAAAGAAGATAAGTTATTTAAATGTAAATTATTTGTTATACAGAAATTTTATTCATCTCCAAGGTGATTCACATCTCTACATTATTTTATCTTCGACTTCAGAATATGGTGTATCTTGTTGATTAGTCAGAACTGGTGTAAGATACTTTGTTCCCTTAAAACAAATATAAGTTCAGTAATGGAAAACAAAGCAAAACAAAACAAAAAATGAATACATCTAAGTCAAATTTTATATTATAGGCTGGGAAGACATGAGCTACTTTCAGCAAAGTAACCAAAAATAGACTTCACGTAAGTTAAAAATATAAGTTTTATTCATGTTCCTGACTTCTTTAATGCCCTGACAGCAACTTACAGATAGACTACACTGTTGTTCTCAACTCAGAACAATAAATCACTGTAATTTGCACTAATGGGATTATGACTAGTATGATGAATAGAAATAAATTGTCATAGATATTTCCAATAGGTTTCTGACCAAGCACTATTCTGAAAAAGTGATAAATTTTTTCCAGTTATTCAGGACTTTGACTGATACATCCTTTTCTTCAAACTTTCTTGAAGAAGTTTGGTTTTCTACTATAAGTATATATATATATATATATATATATATGTGTGTGTGTGTGTGTATATATATATATTTTTTTTTTTTTTTTTTTAACTGTGATCTTTGGCTCCAGATAATATTCCAACTTTTCCACTTGTGTTCAACATGTAAAATTCTGGAAAGTCTAGAAAAGATAGAACTGTCCAAAAAAAGAGAAACAAATGTATTATTTTTGTAACAATATTGGATAATCCATCCAGAAAAAGAGCTTAGAGGCACAAAAGCCATGCAGAATACCTATTTACTCAGTATATGACATGCATAAGTCCGTAAAAACTATTTAATTAATTTACCTTGTTCATGTACTCATCTTCAATCATGGCCTGAAACTAATTTCTGTTTAATTATATTTTATTTCTTCATTTCTTTATTATCCTTTGTCTTTCTTGCGTTAAGTTTATAGCCAGAAATTGCCTTTGGAATATATTTGCCAGCAGCCAGAGTTCTTTAATGGAGGTCTGCATGTCTTTGCATGAAAATGATTGTGATTGCTAGTCTATTCCTTGCCCATAATAACATACTCCAAACATATCTACTGATAAAAGTCCTTAAAGGGTTTAGATACAAAGACATTTAGCTCATAAATATCTAATACTAATTTGGAAGCTTCCAAGATGACCAGTTCAGCTGTGGTGGCTGTATATTTTAGCAGGGGAAAAAGAGACTGTAGCCCAGGTTTCAATTTTCTTCACGTTTCCTTACAAGTGAGCCCTTGGCTTACCTGTCTTCTGCAGCTGTAAAATGAGTTCAAGGAGATATGATTTATCATGTGAGAAATAAACTATAATAAATCATTGAACTGTTGGAAAAATACATTCAGAATATTTGCTTGCATGCTGCCTGCCAAATGGGAACTTTCGGAGTCAGTTATTTTTGCCAGCTTTTATGTCAAAGCCTAAAAAGACATACTGCCCTAAATCATTCCTGTTCTTCAAATTAATTCAGAAAATCTTACTATCATAGATGATATGGTAGCAGATTGTAGACCCAAATACATATCTACCTTTTCTTCTTCAAGTCTGCACACCTGATATTCACTGGCAGAGGATACATAACAGTGATCATTCTTGAAGTGCAGAATTATTAAACTTTAACTTGTAAAGTCATTATTCCTCTTATCTCCACACTATCCAGAGGCTGATTTCTGGAGTGTAGCCCTTGGCTGATGTGTATACAGTGTTCCCAGAAATGCTTTTACAAAAATATTTCAACAATTGTCAAGGTATACTAAAAGTAATATAATAAGTAATATAATAAATTAATCTGAATAGGTAGAGTGTATGGGATAGATTACAGATTTGATTAAAATATTGGATAGTTCCTATGATGAGATATATTGACCTTATGTTAATCCAACCAAAATGTTAAAGGGGCAGGCAGAGATTAGAATATATACTGTAGATTCTTAATCTAAGACTGATGAAGTACCCAGTGGAAAAAATTGCCATAATTTCAAAATAAGTCAAAAAGTTCAGGTTTTATTTACAAACTAAATCAATCAACCAAATCAAAGTTGCATAGACAACACAAACTGAATGAAAAAAAAAGTGTAACTCATGCATGTAATACAAAGAATTGAAAAATTCCATTAGCATATCAGCTGTTATTTTATATTTTTAATGTTTGTAATTAATTCATTACTCTTCTTGCTGGAGTGATAAAAGGATCTTCTAAGTGACTGTGTCCTAATCAACATTTGTTTATCCTTATGCTACAATCCTAAATATTAAGCATTATTCTTTTCAGTAACCATTTGTTATTTTAACTGAAACCTCTGAAATAACAAAGAAAATTTGATTTAAAAAGAGTGAAAAATTTTGACACAAACACTGATCTATAAAATTATCTATGCTATGTAAAGAAAAAATATTTTATAGACACTGGAGAGCAACTGGAAATGCTGCAAGCATATAAATGAAATACAGAAATGGATACAACAGTAGCCTGTATAATCTTCAATGTTTCAGAAAATCAAGGTGATTTTGTGCCCTTCATGTATAACACAGAAACACGATACTATTCTTTCAAAGGCAGTTTCTGAACTTGAGCTAGCAAGTTTTGAAATGGTTTTTTGTTACCCACAGACTTCCATTACATATTGATGGGCACCATTACTTATGAACATTACATGGGACATGATATATTATTTTCTATGTAGGTATTAGTGGTAGACATGGAAGTGTTTTGTTTATTGTGGTCTTAATCTTTTTCAACCTAAATGATTCTATAAACCTATGATAAGTTTTATAATCATCTGCCTTACTGTCTGGAAATTCTATCACAAACACTGTCCTGAAACACAGACTGAGTCCTTTCAGGACCCTCTATTCTATGCAATTGCTCTCAGTGCTGCTTTTGTTTTCCTTCACCACAGACACATATACTGAGTAGAGCGAGTAGCTTGTTTTATCTCACAGTATTTTCTTTCATATGTCCTATGCCCAGTGCTTTCATTACCCATTAAAAAGTTCATATCTTGCCAAAATTCTCAGCACATGTCTGGTATGCCAAAACAATTCAAATTCTTCTACCCATCTGCTGTTTGCACATCTTATAATTGCCACTTAAGCCTAAAGACCAAATACAGTGAGTGTGCAATTAGATTTGATGCTTAAGATTGTCTGTCATTAATGTAAAGCATGCCAATAAGGGGAAATTGTACTTATCTGCACTTATGATTCAGGAAGATAAGAAATGAGATGAAAAGAAATGCAAATGTTTCCATCCAAAGAAAATTAATTGTAGATCAAGAGACAAAAATATCCGACTTTTACCAATGGGAGAAACTTTAGGTGATAATGTCAAGAACAAAGAGTAAGATCTTAAAGTATTATTTCTTTTCAGATATTATTTCAATTTTCAAATATTTCTTCAAGTCCTACTTGAAGAATAGGTTTTATTCTTAATACTATATGTTTTAAAGGCTACTGAAGTATGGATCTCACCATACTCTTCTATTTTGAAAATATGTGTTTAATGGTGTTTGATTATAAATAAAAAGGCATTTTAGGTTTTATACCTCTTCCACTAAATGTCCATGACAATGTTTGTCTCACAGTCTTTCACAGTCACAAAAATGATTAGTCTGGTAATGGTGTTGAAATTGAATAATAATTTTATGTATAAAGTCATGCCAAATTATTTTTGATACTGGAAGGAAGAAAAATATTATCCTAAGTTTTAGTGATCCCTGTTTACAATTCAGCATCAAAATGATAATAATACATACTTTCATGTCCAATTGGATTTTATAGATGGTTCAAGATTTATCCATAATATTTCAAATCTACCACTTATTTACATATATACCACATATATACCACACTGAATTAATCTTTCTGCTATGAAAGATCATGTCTTGAAATGTTTCAGGTGTCATGAACAACCAGCGATTAACTTGTAATGTTGTTTTTCTCCTGAAGAAATGTGAATAATCCCCCCCAAAATTTTACAATTTAATGTTTTACTGCAGGAAAGAAAAGCAAACAGTGGTCTAGATGTTGTCATTTCAACAGTGTAAGCATTTCTTTATTACAGAATATCTTTTATTGAAAATATGTTCCAGACCAAAACATCAATCATATTTTTGCTTTTTCTAGAATATTTGACTTGCCTTTGTAAGTTTATGATTTTTAATATAATCTTGTTACAAAGCAACAACTCTTAATTCTTTAGAGACAGATCTGTTTTGATAAAATTTGTCAGAGAATGACTGTGGCTTGAAGGACAAGAGACAGCAACTTGTCAGTATTGCATTGAAAAACTTTGGAGAGGAAGAGAAAAATCAGAGTTCAGAAAGGACCTTTTATTTATTTGTTTTACAGACACAAAGAAGCATTTTGTAATCCAAAAGCACATTATAGAAATAGGGGAGGGAGCTGATTATTTTGTCATTCAGTAATGTCATGGTATAATTTTATTTTTCATTTCATTACAACAGAATATGTTTTTGGAGTTCATTAGTGAATCTAGCCTTCATTTGACAGAAAGAAAAAGAATTGTGTACATAACAATAAAAATGAGAAGAACCTGGCAGTTTTCTTAAACTAAGAATAACTTTAAATAACTTATTGAGAATTTTATTAAGAAATACATACTTACTGCAATTTGTCACAGAAATGTTACCTACAATGACAGCAAGACATACCCCTCTCCACAGCAAGCTTCATTTCACTATCAAAGAATAACAATGCCTGCAAGGTATGAACAGAACATTCCTTCCATTTTTCAGCTCTGTCACACTCTTTTATGCTGTGTTCATAATGGCAACTGTCTTGCTTGATGTATCATATAGATGTTCTCACCTGCTTGTTGTCATTCAGCTGCTAAATGAGAAGAATGAATATGCATAATTCTTTCAAAATTGCATTATAATGACACAATCTGGCATATTTTATTATACATCCCACTAGACCCTGATTGTTTTGTGCAGTTGGCTTTCAAGTTACACTACTTGGGTTTTGATAGCTCTTGCCAACTTCCTCAATGCAAATGCTAAAAAGTGAAAGCAATGGGGAAAGTTTTTAAGTATAGACTTGACAGAGGGGTAAAGGTAACATTTCATTCTTCATCATTCATTAAAACACAATATGAGTTTGTTTTAATGTATGAGGGCTTTTCTATATATATATTTTTGGTGCCCGAATAAATGACGTGAATAATCTGCCATTCATATGGGGGAAAACAAACATTTCAGGTTTGATTTCCTCATAGAGATTTCTTCCATTATTCAGTAACTAATTGTCCCCCCCAGGAGAGCAGAACCCTACCACACGTAATGGATGGGAACACAGATATTATCACTCCAATCTTCCTGAGTTTTTGTTCCCCTGCTTTATACACTAAGCTTGACATCATAAGATTTGGAATATCCCTTTGGTCAGTTGGGATCAGCTGCCCTGTCTGTGTCTCCTCCCAGTCTGACACATATCCCTGACTTTTGTGCCAGCGTGGTAGCGTGAAAAACATACAAAGCTTTGGCTCTGTTTGTCCTGCCCAGAAATAATTAAACATCTTTATATTATTATCACTGTGTTCAGCACAAATTCAAAACATGGAACTTTACTAGTCACTGGGAAGGAAATTTACTCCAGACAAGACCCGCACAGTGATGTTTAGCTTTTTAAATTATTCTGCTGAAGCCATTAACTCTTTTGCCCACCATTTTTAATTCCAGTTCTTGTCATTGTAAGAGGAAGCTGAAGTATTTCATGAGACCGGTACAGCACCAATTTAAAAACAATCCTTATAAAAACCAATCATCAGTGTTTTAAAATTATTATTATTAATAATATTAATATAATTAATATATAATATAAATATATATTTGAATATATCAATATAAATATATCTATATATTTATATTGATCTATTATATAAATATAATTAATTAATAATAATAATAATGATAATGATAATAATAATAATAAAGTTCTCAAAATGCTACCTTGATTTACTGGTTTGGGTTGGCGTAGAGATACATTTCTTCCCAGTTGTTAGGATGCTGTGGTTGGATTTCTGATGAAAATGGTGCTGACTACACAGTGGTGTGTTATTGGTTGCTGAACATTATTTCCACAAGGTCAAGGTTTTTCTGCTGGTCATACAGCCCCACCAGTGAGTAGGCTGGGAGTGCACAAGGAGATGAAAGGGGACACAGACAGGAAAGCAGAACCCAAATGTCCAGAGGGACTACCGCAGCATAAGAGATTCTGCTCAGCAGTAGAAGCTGTGGGAAAGCATAAGATAGGGGGCACGCTCAGAGATGTGGTGTTTATATTCCTAAGTAATCATGACATGTGATGGAGCCTGAGTTAGTGAATGAATTTCTTGGGGGTTTCTTTGCTTGTAAGCATAGCTTTTTCTTTATGTTTTAGAATGTCTCTGACTCCCATTTTCTTATCTTTCTCTCTCCTCAATTTCTCATTATGTATTTTCTCTTCCACAATAGTAGTCCATTAAACAATGTCCTAATTTAACTATTTTCTGTGTCGCAGTAAATATCACCTTGCAATTTAGTACTGGGTCTTCTTCAGCTTTTTAGCCCTTATAGTATCCTCAGTAATATTTTCACATTTAAAATCTGAGAAAATTGTTATCTGAAATCTAGATGTGTGTCTAGACCTTCACTTAACTATCTAGAACTGGTTTCTGTCATATATTAGCCATTTTATTTAATTTAAAATGATGGGTGACTGACAAGGTCTTTTCATGCCTTGCTTGTTTTTTTGGGTTCTCCTTGCTAGTACTAGTACTGCTATTGACAGGCTATCTGTAAGATCAACAAATATTCAGGAAAATTTTCCAGGTCTTTTATTAGTTCTTCATGGTTTCTTATTTCTTCAATTATTTCAATAGTAAAAGATAGCTTTACTAAAAAGACCATCATGCAATACTTCTTGTGAGAGGGGACCATTTGCTTCCCTTGGCCCTTTTAATGCCTTCTTAGTTATTCTGAAGTCTTCAGGACTAAATATAATTTATATAGTTCAACAAATCCTTGTAATTTTTTGAAACATGTCTTTCTGAATGGCTGCTGCTGCATGTAAAGAGAAATTTTCCAGTGTAAATTCTGGTAGTTAAGAAAATATTGCATAAAAGATCTTAGATTGAAATGCGTAAAAGCATTTTAGACAAAATTGAAATAGCATGAAATAAAATAAATTCTAGAAGGTTGTTAATCTTGAGTGGAAAATGAAAAAGAAAAAGGTGTGTTTAAGTTTGAATTTAAAATATTAATGTGCTTAACATACATATATCTTAAATCATGCCATTAGATGATATAGCTCAGTGATAAAAGTGTGATAAAGTGATAAAACACTATTTTATAAATTATTATTTTATGAAGACTGAAAAATATAGCCCCCCCCCCCCCCTTGCAAAAAAAAGCCCAAGTAAACCTGTTTCATTGCTACTTCATTGAAATTCGAGATCTAATGGAAATATAAGTTACTTTTTTTGTTTTATCCAGGGCATACATGTAGACAACCAATTTCATTTTATCTTCCCAACTTCTTTTGAACCTTGTTGACATAATCACCTGTAAATGCAAACAAAGCTGCACATTTTCAGCTTATTTTCAAATCAGCATCATCCTGAAGTGCCACAGGTATGCTCATACTCAGTCTTTACCTCCCTGGGCTACTCCCCTTTCTTCTGAGGCAAGCCATCTTCAGCTTCATCACATCACAGCCCAGCATCATCCATTCCTTGACAAGAAGGTTACCTATTAACTGACTTATGTCTGAAAAAAATTAATGTTTAAAATACTAGAAGTGAGTGGAGCAATGCACCAGCCATTTCTGTCCGTTGAAACCAGGTGGGCATAACCACATAAGACTATCATATAAGCATATTATATCAAATAAGGTTTTTTCCATAATTTTCAATTGACCCTTTTTCCCCCGCAGGCAAGAACCCTAAGATATGTAGATCAAGCAAGCAATTTCCTGGATTAGTTTTGTTTACCTCTTCTGTCAGGATTCATTCTGGCAAAATCAGGTTCAAACCACACCCTTGACTGAAATTTAATTGCTCAGAATTAGCCACAAAAATGCCTCTCTTCAAAGTACCCATCATAAATGTACACGTATATCTCCTCCTTAAAAGTGCACATTGTTTCTAACAGGCAGAAAATTGTTCTGTGGTTGAAACAGTGTAACTTTTTCCATCCTTATGACTACCTGACAGATTACAGTAGCATAATCATAGTATGCTGATACTTTCTGAACTCCATTTCCATCAGAAATCCTGTCATACAAGGAGTAATTGAGAGCAAATATTACACTACTGTTGAGGTTTTCCAGGACTGAACATATTTCAGTTTCTTTTGTACCCAGAAGAGGCCATTGGTTCACCAATAATTGAAATACCAGTGATCCTCATCTGTTTGTCAATCTGCAAACTAAACAGAAGCTTAACCTACTTCTGTTACGCTGGCCTGCTGATGTTTTTCCAGCAATGCAAACCATGATATGAACTGGCTGTGATTCACCCATTGGAAAGAGGTTGAGCCAAATGTCACTTTCTGCTTCTGGCAGCAAAGCAGGCTTTTAATACGCTTAGCTTCAGAACAGGCCAGGAAAAAAAAAAAAAAAAAAAAAAAAAAGCAACAAAACAACAACCAAAAAAAACACCTCAGGTCTCAGCAGCATGTTACCAAAGTAAAGGGTACCTTTAATAAAAAATTAAAATATGTTTATCCATCAATGCATGTGGCTCAACGCATCACTCTCCCAGGTGCAGGTGGAACCAACATCCTAAAATTTTGGGATGAGTATATGCTTTCTGTTATCCCTCTAGGCTGTGTTATCACCCTTTAAAGGACACAGTTTTCTCTCCTAATGATGCCAGACCATTATCATTATCAGAAAACCGAACAAAAGAATTCCTCTAGGCAATGATTCTAGAGATAGTTTCCCAAGGCTGAAGGAAAATGCACTTGTTTTGAAAACTGATGGCAAGCCAATGCTGCATATTCTCACTCCTGAATAACCACAGTTTCTAAATGCAGCTCTTGACTCAAGCAAGTTCAACTACTTCACACAGATAATAATACTATTTCTCATCCCTGTTGCCATGTTACACATATGCGTGTTACACATATTGTGAACATTCCAACATATACATTCAGTTTCTTTTATCTGTATTTACAATCAGTCTGCTTATCTTCTTAAGCTGTGAAGAATACATCTTCAAAGATCTTTTGCTCTCATTACCCGTTAGGTGTTTAAAAAATAAATGAAAGAAAGAAAAGGAAAGAGAGAAGTCAAATTTCAAGTGTGCTCCCTAGTGTTGCACTGAGTAACATCTGTGTTTGATTTTAGGCAAAGCAATATTTACTTCTGTGCTTCAGATGTCTATCTTTAAACTGGAAATTACACCACATTTCAGCTGTGGGAGATGAGCTGCATTACACCATTTAGGGATTAGACTGTACAGAAAATATACCAGCATAAAATCATTAATCCTAAAGGTTGGGCCAAAATGCATCTGAATCAAGGCCCTATCTTTAGATATAGGTACTGTAAAACAATTGTCTGCCTATCAACACACTATGTTGAGACAGAAAAGCAAGCTTATCCACTCACAGACATCATTCCATGATTCTTTTGAGGATCATCTCTCCACAGCCCAAACCTTGCTAAATTAGTCTCGCAACAGCAAATTTTATTTCAGTTAGATAACTAGATTTCATTTATTATAACATTATTAATTATATTTTAGGCTGCAGCGTAGACAACTCCCTAGATCCATTAGCTGATCGTGCTGATCAGGTATTGACTGAAACAGCTCAGAGCAGGTTGGCTCAGCACAGGGTTGAAGAATAATAATAAAACTGGAAGTCTGACATGGGTTAATATCCACCTGTGATAAAATATGTGGTAAACCTGGCCATAATGGAGAAGGAATATTGACTGGCATAACCATCACCTAAAGAGGGATTTTTCCATACCTATTTAACCACAGCCCTTCCAAAAAAAAATTGTCAATTAATATATGGATAGAGTTAGTCTTTCTTGAGTATAGGCATCATACTAATATAGAAGTGGGATAAGGGGTGGTGATATATATACCGTGACAGAGAGACGTGTGGCTCCTGAAGTAGATAATAAATACATTTCAAGAATTTGGCCCTTAAATCAAATATACCATTTTTACATTTGCATATTATCCATTTACAAGTACCAAAGCAGATAAACCCCTTCCCATGAAAATCAGGGACAAGTAGAAATATTTTGCAGACTGCCAGTTAGCCAGCTCCTCCAATACACTCTGAAACACAAACACTGTACATTTTAAATTCATTTTCAATATATAAAAATATCTGCTGTATCCAAATATTCAATCCTTTCATAAAGCAGGTGGTGCTTTTATTAGCTTTTATTTTCATAATTCTAATCATATACACAGTGGAATTTTATAATTAACAAACATTTAATTTTATTATATATTTATATTTTATTGCAAACTTACTTGAAGTAAAATTAATATATATTGAGAATATATATTGAAAAACTTTAATAATATTTACCATATTTGAATTTTCTAGTTATCTGGGTTTGGTAGTTAAATTTTTCCAATTTAGTTTATGTGTTCTAGGAACTCAGCTTATTCCTGAAATATCTTAAATCCTACTATTTATTTACTAGTGAAGAAGTGAATGAAAATCCATTAAAAATCATGTTGTCTATCTTAAAAATTCAATCCTTTCAGCAAAATTTGACATTTATATTATCTAAACAGAAAGAAATTAATCTTTACTTGCTGTCTACAAATGTTATGTTAACTGGAATTAAACTTTCTGAGATATGCCTTTACTAGGGTAAACTACACTTTTAAATAGACCTAGTCAAAATTTCTTTTACAGGGAAGGAAATTAGACAGGTAAGGAACAACAAATGAGCTGAACTTTGTCCTCAAAGAAAATTGGTTTTTCCTTTTCAATTTCATTTCAAAGAGATCTGACAACTGTCGCTTTGAACAAACTTTAACAGCACAATATCCTTTGTGCAAGTTTCCCCCTGTCAGCTTTTCCATTCCAGCAGGAACTTAGAACAAAGTGTACACTGCCCTTTTAGCTGAGAACTTCATCAGTTGAATGAACACGGGTATAGTGCAGTGAAATTGAGGGCATACTCTCTCTGTGAATCTGAACAGTGTACTCTCTCAATAAATATAACTTCTCTATCTTTTGCAAGAATAAACTAACCATCCGTCCCTTCTCACATTTTCTCTGTTCTCCTGTGTTTACTGAAAATGAAAAGCCGTTTGAAAATCTGCTTGTTTAAACCTAGGTGGGGTAGCAAACTGTCCTGGTTGCAGCATGTCTCTTTCTTTTTCAGAATAAATCTGAACTTATTCGTTGTTAATTCTTCTGAAACCTGTCTATGGCCCAAAAAATATTTTTGCTTTTATTTTTTTTTTTAAGAAATTGTTTAAGTCAATGAAAAATAAAATTTAACCAACTTAATAAAAGAAAAAAATATTGTAGAAAATCCAGAATTTTTAAGAGGTGTTTAAAAATAATCAATTCAAGAGGTGAATCACATTCATGTCACGAAATTGTGTCATCCATACCTGACTAAGACCCGTGCTGTTGCATATTCTTAGAAGCAGCACTCTTTCTCAGGAGTACTTATGGATTACCAAGTTTGAGAATACTGTGTTTAACATTCATGTGCAGTATACACACTGTGACACATTTCAGTGAGACATGGGAAACAATTCTCCAATATGTCTTCTAGCTTTCCTTCTATACAATAATCTCACAGAACAGAAGCAGGATGTTATTTGAAAAGCATCGTTAGTAAAACAGAAGCACAAAAAGAAACACTGTTTAAATGACCAGACCCTGAGTGGTTCTGAATCCATGAGAGCTCTCCAGACAAACAAAATACAGTACAACGTTACCTTAAACTAAGTGTAGGAGAGTTTTTTCATAAAGACCTGGATGTTTGGGTGCATCCAGCTCTTTCAAACACAATTCACTAAGCTCATCAGCTCACTAAATTTGATCACTGGAACAGGTTGCCAAGAGTTGTTGTGGAATCTTCATCCTCAGAACTACTTCAGAAGAAGTTCTTGTAACTTGACACTTAAGATTCTGTTAATTTCATTGCAACTATATGTACCTGAAACACTGGCCTGTAAAACAGCAGGATATTTATCTGAGAAAATTTGACAGTATTACAGAGAAGGCATAGCATCCAATAGCATTGACAAATTGTATCCTGGGTTGCATCCAAAGCAGCATGGGCAGCAGGGCCAGAGAGCTCTGCTCTGCTCTGCTCAGACCCCATCTGTAGGGCTGCATCCAGCTCTGGGTGCCAGCACAGGTAGGACGTGGATCTGCTGGAGTGACTCCAGAGGAGGCCACCAAGATAATCAGAGGGATGGAGAACCTCTTCTGTGAGAATAGGCTGAGAGAAATTGTGTTGTTCTGCCTGGAAGAGAGAAGGCTCCAGGGTAACCTAATTGTGGCCATCCAGAACCTAAAAAATCTTGCAGGAAAAACAGAGACTGTTTACATGAGCATGTAATGAGAGTGAGGGAAGAATGGGTTCAAATAGAAATAAAGTATATTTAGATTGGATTTTAGGAGAAAATTCTCTCCTATGTGGGTGGTGAATCGCTCAGACAGGTTGCTCAGTAAGTTCATGGATGACCCATCCATGGAGGTCTTCAAGGCCAGGTTGGATGGACATTTGATTAACCTGGTCGAGTTGAAGGTGTCCCTGCACACAGCAGGGGAGTTGGAACTAGGAGATTTTCAAGACTCCCTTGAACCAAAACCATTTTTTTTTCTACGACTCAACCATTTTATTTTTCAAATATACAGTAAATATGGATTTTTCAGGGTGAATTTTGTGTGGATAACATTAAAAAGCTTAGAAAGCTCGCAAAATATTTCTTGCTGCAGACGAAGTAGCTTTTAATGATATATTTACCATTTTACCTGTATTCTTTTTCCAAAATTTTCATATAGTGCATGAAATTCTCATTTTCCTTCTTATCAAATCTGGCATTTTTTGATTGATGACGTTCCTTTCTCAGCTGCAAATGTACAGCAGCTAAAAATAAGGCAATAGAAGTAGTTGCAACATTCACATTGATCTAAACCAAAGCTAAGTTTACCGATCATAACAGTAGAATAAATAGGATGGAAGTTTGAAATTTATCACAAAGGCACATCTACAAATGGCTATCATATACATAAAAAGCACAAGCGCTTCATTCAAACCAGAGCAGTGAGTACTTCAGAAGGTTTACTCTCCTTTAAGGACACATATTATGTATGTTACAGGATGTCTTCATGGTCTACTGAACTAGTATGTATTTCAGCTATTAAAAGGAATATTTCATGTTTTTATTCAACAAAGCAAAACAGACATGAGGAATGAGGAAGCCATTCCAGACTGTATTCATTCATATGCCATTTTATATGACCTTTAACCAGTACACTGGAATGGCTCTTTAGGAGCTGTTTTGGTAAATCAGGACATTAAGCACTAGAGATAATGCTCCCTTGAAAAAACTCTGTGTTAATATTCTAAAGGTAACGTACAGCCACTGTAGCCTATTTTAAATTAGATTTTATATACTGTACACAGTGCTGTATGGAACTAGTTCAAATTTAATTCTAGTTCTAGAGGCTATGTTTTTGACAAGTGAAATTTTTGGAATTTAAAATCACATGTTATACATATCTTTATTGTCTTCAATTTGCCTAATATAACTCAAGAACAGTTCAGTTTGAAATCAGTATGAAGTCTTTAGACAATAGATCTATTCCAGTTGCACCTCTTGTCACAGAAGGAAGGATTATTGCATGCAGGTTAATTTTATAAGAGAAATGGTAGAGAATAGTGTGATCAAAAAAATTTCACTGCACTTAAAGTCTGTTCATATATTTTATGTAGCCGTAATACCTTCTCTCATGAATACTATATGTACTTGACAAATTAGCAAGTAAGACTAAAGTGTAATCTGCATATTTGTATAGTGGAAAGGAAAAAATGAAATCTATTTCCATGAATGTCTGAAAGCAACCAAGTTTCCTCATTTGTTGAATATGTACTGCTGGTTCTTGCCGGGGATGAATAGTTCAGGGATATTCTCTTACTTTTTTTTTTTTTTTTTTTTTTTTTTTTGGGAAATAAACAGCAAAATTGAGTATGTTTGGAAACCTTTTAAACTGTATCATCTTCCTAGTCATATATTATCCACACCAGATAACTCCCATTACCTTGTTTCTCTTTCAAATCTGCTTCCAGTGATTGTTTTGCAACTTAGGTAAATATATTCCTACATATGCATAAATATCCCTTTCAATTTGGTAAAGGAATCTCCCTCATGTGGCAAATCTTACTAAAATGTTTTGAAACAAGCAGCGGTCCTCCTTAAAACAGGTTTTTAAGCAAAACAAATAAAAACTAGAAAAAGTAAGTCTCAGTGACACATTTCTGAATAAAAATGTTCTTTATGGAAGACATAGAGTATCTATTAAGCTTGTGTTTATAACAAAATTCCATTTCAAGGTGAACAAAGTGATCATCTAAATAAATGTCACTGTGAATGTTTTACTCTCCTGAAGCGTTGCACAATGAAATGGGCCAGCCTTTGATTACATAAATGTCCAAGGCGAAGCACCATCAACCAAAAAAAAAAATCCATAACATCAAAGTGAAGAAGAAATGCTTTGTGCTAGGCTTGTTTGTGATTGGTTGGATTTTGGGTTATTTTGAGGGAGAGGGTGGTGATGTCAGTGTAGTTGCTTAATTTTCCATTTTGCCCATTCTTCTTTTGTTTCAGGCTATTCCAGATCCTACTCTGAGAGGGTGTTTTTTTCTTCCACAAGTGGAAAACGAAAGCTTTGAGCACTCAGTTGCTATGGAAACAAAAAAGACAGAAATAGTTTATGTATTTCAAAAGCTGTCAGCCTATATGCTGTGGATTTTGATAACTAGACCTAAACATGAACCATCTTTTTTAAAAACCATTGTGACATTTATTATCATGCATGACTGTTGCTAGGAAAAATAAGGCACCATTTTGTTTAGCTTTTTGCCCATCAGTTTTATAAACATTTGGGATTTCAGAAACAATTTTTGTTCTTAATCAGAATTTAGCAAATGATATAGAAACAAACATACAGTGAGCTGACAAACACTGACATTTTCTTCATGGCTAAAATACAGCGAATTGCAGCACAGTGATTCAAGGAAAGACACATTGAGAAAGACATGTTTTAATATTTACAGATATATGCTCAGCTTCCTTAAGAAAATTTTAAGAATGAAGAAATATTGTCTTTTCCACAAGATACAGCAACAAGATAATTTCTATGTGCCTTCCTGAGCCTTACAGTTGCTTCTAAACAAAATCTGGATATTTTCTGAACTGAAAAATCCTTTCCTGGGGATTCAATTTTACCGGACACCAAAAGTGTCCATTCTATTGCTGTTCTTCAGGAAATTCTGATGTTCTCAAAATTAAGGTTTCTATAACAAAGTCTTTTTATTAGAATGTAATGATCCAGTTAAAGGAATAAAGACCATTACACAATATTAACTTTCTCAATTGTGCACAATGATGAAGGCCTGAAAGCAGTACAACACTCGTTTTCCCACAATGTACCACAGATAGGCTCATTTTGGAAAATAACTAAAATAGTATTACTCATAAAGCTTTTTTTTTTTTTTTTTTTTTAATGCAGGGAAGAGAGAAGTATAAAATTATGTCAGAATATTTTTTAATTTGGTGCATTTGCACACAACCTTTTTTTTCATATCCACAGTTTCTGAGACTGCAAACAAAGATAATTATAGTAAGTATTTAATAGTGATAGTTGTTCTTCAAAATCAAACATTCTGGACTCACTGTGGCATGTATTTTCATTGCATCAAAAGTACAATAAAATGTGTGTTTCACAACACAAGTGAGGATGTCAAGAATGTTTATAAAACAATTTCATTCACTTGGCCATTTAGAAGGAAAAGAGATATGAAGATGATTATACAGAAGAATTTTTAATTTTCTTAGGAATTAAATATTTAAATATTTATTTATGTAACTAGTTTCTCAAATTTAAGTGTGTTCAGTCCTGAGAACTCATTCTGAACCTAAAAATGTTTATCCTGATCAATACAGTTTTTAAATTCATGTTAATTATATATTAATTTAATAACTGTAATTTTAAAAGGGACCATTGTGCAATAGTCAAAAGAATTTAATAGCCTAAACCATGTAGACATCATTGACAGAGCAATAATTTTAAGAGACATTTTATTTTGAGGTACATCAGGGCAAAAGTTTCATATAAAACCCAGTGTGGAACATCTTGTTTGTGATAGTGTTCAAACACCAATCTGGTAATCTGGTTTATTATAGTGAGCACCAAGGTGGTAGCTATGCCTTTTTTCAAATAATATTAAGGAATGATATAAAAAAAATTCTGATTGAGGAAAATTATTGAAACACCATCACACACTAGTTCACAGGCTTCCCTTGTAATTAATCTACTATGCCATCAGTCAAGGCTGAAGCCTTGGTTGCAATGGAGTATATTAGATAAATCAAATTTTATCACCTTAGATGAGACCAGAGCTGTATCCACAAGCTCAGCCATTTTTTCTGTCACATGATCTTAGGCAAATTAAAATTTCTACCCATTAAATAATAACTCCAGTCCCCGACCTCTTTGCCCAGAGTCAAAGGGACATCTTCAAGGTCATGTTGTTAATAATTTTTTGACTACCGGGCATTTTATATGCAATCACAACTAGAGACTATGAGGAACAAGAAGGCTTTATGTGGAAACTGGCTTGTTTACATCCAGTATATTCTACAGGTTTCACAGACTTCAGTATACTTAAAGATATATGTCACCAAAAAAAAAAAAAAAAAAAAAAAAAAAAGAAAATTAAAAAAACAGTTCTTAGATTTTGGGCTCCCAACTAAAATGAAGGAAAAAATCTTCAGAACATACCCATATTCAGGTTTAAGAGGTTCACAAGGTGCACAGAAAGGGAAAAAAATCTATTTATACAGATTAATTGCTCCCTCAGTAACACTGAGTTTTCCTCATGTATTTCAGACCTCAGGCAAGACGGTGTTATAAAAGATCTGTGAGAAATAAAGCATCCTGAAGACAACAAGGGGTGAGGCAGATGAGTTCTTATAAGGACTGATAGGGCTAATAGCTAGATTAATTTAACAAAACCAAGTGAACAAAGAAATAGAAAGTGAGCTGTCTTTCAAAATCAGATTTATCAGAAAGAATATCCTTATCATTCTGTTCCAGTCCTACCAATAATCATGAGGGAGTGAAAACAAAAACTAATCAGGGCACTGTGGTGTGATATTCACAAGCTCATAACTGGCAGTAAAATTGAAAGGACTGTGTCTGCTGTGGTGAATTATTTCTACACTGAGGCCCAGAACAGACACAT
Organism: Hirundo rustica; assembly: GCF_015227805.2. Taxonomy (NCBI): domain Eukaryota; kingdom Metazoa; phylum Chordata; class Aves; order Passeriformes; family Hirundinidae; genus Hirundo; species Hirundo rustica. The sequence continues at coordinate 37,576,206 of NC_053455.1, forward strand.
CTTGTCATTTGTAACATCTGCCTCAAAAAAAACCTGAGCCAAAATAAGCTAGTTAGAAAGTTACATTTCCTCTTTATACTCCAAGAGATTTGGCTTTAAAGAGCCTGTAGGGATTCTCTATTTTGAGAAATATTTCTAAAACAGATAAAATGTGTGAACTAGAATATAAAATGAAATTTGTGCATCTGTTCTAATTCTAGAAAAATGTAATGCGAGATATAGCTTGTAATATATACGTGCATGCATATATGTGTCCATATACACATATAGGTGCTAACTGGAAATTAGGCCTTTGATTTTATGGAAGTTGATAATTTTTATTAAACAGTAGAAATGTCATGTAGAAATTTATAAAAATTTTTGAAAACCCACAAATAGTAATCTAAACGTAACCTAATAAAAAAGTCCCAGGTAGGCTTGGAATTGAAATGATCAGAAAAGATATGTAGCAGGAGCCCCTTCAGCACATCTCAGACAATGATTATTGCAATGTTTTTGCAAAACTAACCAGCCATATAGAATTATATAGCTGCAAAGAATTTAAAGTTTTTATATCTGTAATAGTAAGAGGCAGTTGGCCCAGCCAGCAAGGTGAAGTTATACTACAAATCTTTCCTCTTATTCTGCTACAAATGTTGAAAGGACTCAAGCATATTACTAACAACTGCAGACGGCATTGATAATGTTAATGGTATTTACACTGTAGCCGTGATTATGCCTTTTGGCTGAAATTGGCAATCTGGAGAGACAAATCATCTGGCTTGACTTTTATGGAGATGTGTCAGGAACTGTTTACAGGGCAGATGAAGTGCTTCTGCAGCAGCAGCTGATGCCTGATCCCCTCTGTGGACACCCAATAAGAATAGTGAGAGGTTGCTCTCAGGGACATAATACAGTGGTGAGACTTTGGTCTAAACTGCCTCTACCTCTTCTTTCATCTTAAGTAGTGTTACTAAACTATTTCAATTCTAAGTAAAGCAATAAACAAACTACCTCAGAACTTCAATTTGAGGTTTCTACTGCGATTACTAAAACTCAGCACCACCACCTGCTGTCTTGTACAGGTGTGCCATACAGCAGCTGAACACTCTTCTGCAGGTATAAGTACCTTTACCTTATTAAAGGCAGGGAGATACAGCTGATGGAAGAGCAGTGAGCTATATGGCTGATGACCTGAACTAGATGAGATATCAAAATATAAAAATATTCATACACAAGGCCTTATCTTCTTGTATAGAACAATTTAGAGGCTTTATGTAATAGTACATAGTATTATAGAATAACAGAATCACTTAGGTTGAAAAGACCACTAAGATCAATGAGTCCAGCCTTTGACTGATTACCACCATGGCACTAAGTGCCATGTCCAGTTGTTCATTGAACCTCTCCAGGGATGATGGCTCCACCACCTCCACAGAATCACAGCATAATTTAGGGTTTAGAGTCCTTCTGTTATCATCACGCAAGCCACTTGTTATTTTAGCTATTCTGATCTACCTGACACAACAATGTAGTCTTACATTTTGAGAATTATATAAGTAGCAAAGAATAATATGGGAAAATATAAAAGAATTTGCTGACATTAGTAACTGTTCTGACTTTCTACTGCTTATGATATGACTGTAGGATCAATCCTGTCATGCTGACTTGGTGCATAGGGGAGTAATTTGTATTTCTGGAAAAAAATACAGATTTTTTACCCTTTGACAGCAGTACATTAAGTACCTTCCTTGTAAGACAGTCCTTCTGCATCTTCCTCTGGAGATATAAATGTTGTCATTCCTGGGGTCATATCTGCCATAATATTGTTTATTTACAGAAGTGGTAACTCTCCTAGGCTCCAGAGAAATATCAGATGAGACTTCAGTCACATATCTACATTCTCTGAAATGGGATTTATAAAAACTGGGCATAGGGAGAGTTTAGTTTAGCACAAGGAGTCATGAGCTTTCTACGCTGTCAAACCAGCTACCAATGCCGTAGAGGGGAAATACATGAAAGCCAGTGGAATCAGTGGACTTAAATCCCATTTCACAGGAAACATAAGACATCTTGCTAAAGAATAGATCACCATAATACATTTTCTTCTTTATATATAATCTATATGCTTTTAGTTTTGTCCCAGCTTTTTTTTCCTTTTGTTAAAGCATTTCTTCTCCCTCCATCATAATTACACAAATAACGTACTTTTTATAAAAAGCAGCCATAGCTTGTATAGGGCAAACAGACAAAATTATTTTAATCTCCTTTGGTATAAAGCAGCTCTAAGATACTTTCCTTGATCATTCAATTTTTATTGTTTACAAATTCCTTTCTTAAATGTGAGGAACCATGTTTCTACATGACATTCCAGATGATGCTTCACTACATTGAATATTATCTAGAAAACCTTTCTAGAAATCTAGTGGCTAATAAATAAGCACATGTCATTCAAATTTCACTTTCTTTTTATTCAGAATAAATCCATTTGAATTTGACCTATTGCCTCAAGGTTATGGTTTCCTAATGTTCTTCAAATAAGTATTTTTAGAGACAAATTAATATAGACTTTTGGTGTAGATTTGCTTGAAGTTCATTAATTTCAAGAATAAGTATAATTATTTTTACTTATTAATTTCTGAAATTCAAATTATTTGTCCTGAATATATTCTTTCCTTGAAGGGGTGACTACACTAGCACTTTATTAAATGCAGATGAAGTATGAACAAATATTTTCCTTTTAATCATCTAGTTGCACGAAAGAATATCCATATATTATGACAGCATTCTAAGTGTTTGGCAAAGTTATTGTTTAGGAAATCTGTAGTATGTTTAGGCTGACTTGATTTCTGCTGTTAATTCAAGTCAGTAGATTTTTGGCTAGAACCAGCATCTTGCCAGGGTGATGACGTAAACTAAACTCAGGGATTCTGTTCTGATTTGTCAGCTAGGCTGCAAAGACTTCTCAAATAATCCCAAAGGGAGTTCTCAGTAAAATGAAATAAATGTTGCATTCTTCTTCTTCTTCTTTTATTTACCTGCTACTTATATATTAAATGTAACCCAGTTTGTTGGGGTTTTTTCTGTGCAGCCTATATAACAAAATCAATTACTAAAGCAGTATTTCACAGGTGACTGTATGAAAACTTGAATATTCATGTAGTTCCAATGTCTTTACAGAAGTGCAATCATTAGTCCTAACTGTAGTGCCTCCAGGTATAATTTCTGGTTTACTGGCACCCAGCACAAGACATTGGATGAAATCAGGCTTTTAGGTGTATGTAATTGAGTTATTCAGAGCCAAGACAAAGGCAAACTTGCCTGAACTCAAGCTTCAGGCAGATATATCTATAATACCATCCAAAACAACCTTGTTTAGGTTCTCCTGTACACCCAAGCAGCAGTAAACACTTTGTATTTAATCTGGAAAATTTATCCATAAACCCAAAATTATCCCAGTGTGAGCAATGCTTCTTCATTAGCTAGGATCAGAAAAACTGGTGCAGACTGTGTGAAAGGGCATCCAGGTATTAGGAGTTTTCACCTGCCCAGGAGAGAATGTAGTTTTGTACCTTTTGAGCATAAAATTAATTTATACAGTTTTGATACAGTTAACTGGATATATATGTATATTAAAAAAAAATGTTTAATCTGAACTCTTGACAATCATATCTAAATATATTTGTGCTTCACAAAATTGTTGCCTGTGTTGAGTAGATACATTTAGAGGGCGCCCCAGAAGAGAAAGACTTTGAGGTGTTGGTGGATGAAAAGCTGCAGAGGAGCTGGCAATCTGCACTTGCAGCCCTGAAAGTCAACCATATCCTGGGTTGCGTCCAAAGCAGCGTGGCCAGCAGGGAGATGGAGGGGGGATTCTGCCCCTCTGCTCCTCTCTCATGACACTTCCTTGGACAACTGCATCCAGCTCTGGAGTTCCCAACACAAGGACATGGACTTGATGGAGAGAGTCCAGAGAAGGGCTATCTCTAGATGATCAGAGAGCTGGAACACCTCTTGCGGAGACAGGCTTAGAGAGTTGGGTCTGTTAAGCCTGGAGAACAGAAAGTTTCAGAGAGACATTATAGCAGCCTTTCAGTACCTAAAGCGGGCTACAAGGGGAATGGAGAGGGATTTTTCACAAGGGTAATGTAGGACAAGGGGGAAAGGCCTTAAACTCAAGAAAGGTAGATTTAGATTAGGTGTTAGGAAAAACTTCTTTCCTTTGAGGGCGATGAGGCACTGGAGCAGGTTGTCCCGAGAAGCTGTGGATGTCCCAGCCCTGGAAGTGTTCAAGGCCAGGTTGGATGAGGCTCTGAGCAATCTGGTCTGGAGGAGGGTGGCAAGCAGCAGGGAAGCAGGGGACTTGGACCTGGGTGATCTTTAAGGTCCTTTCCTCTTGGAGTCTGGGGCATTCCTTTGGCTGCCCTGGAGGGTCAGAGACCTGGACAGGGGGGGTCTGGGACCCCGGCTCAGAGCTCAGAGGGAGACTGGCTTTGATCCCAGTCCATGGGAGAGTCTTCCTGCACTGTGGGAGGGATTGCAGGCCACAAGAGCGTGAAAGATAGTAATTTAGCTTATAACAGGGTGAAAAACCAGTAAATTTAGGTTTCTAGCACTGAAGTGAATGGGGGCAAGATGGAGGATTTGGGGCATTGTCTCCTGCTTCTTCTTTCTTCTTCCCTCACTCCATTTCAGCAGTGACGGTGGCACAAAGTAGTTTACAGAGATTGGGACAAGGCAGGGATGACCTGTTTAGTATAAGTGATAGACATTGGCAAGTAATGATAAATAAGGAATACGTAGCAATTAATATAAAAGATAATGACAGCCCAGTTCGGGAGGAGTCAGAGTCGGAGTCAGGGAGTCGGCAGATGCCCGAACAACTGCAAACATCTTTCGTGGGGCACTGAGAAAATTGTAAGATAAGAACAATAAACGAAGCATGTGACCTTGAAAAACCAGAACCTGAAGACTCCGTCTCTTTCTTCTGGTTGGCACAGAGCTTTGCAGAGGGCAAAAGACTCTAAAACCACCAGAATGTCGGAGAAAGCCCACAACACTTTCCAACCCAAACAATTCAATGGCTCAAATAACCAGCTGCCATGATGGCCTGAGAGCATAGGCAGCAGTGAGTTCAGGAAATACAAATGTTTCTTTTCATTATGGTAACTTTGTTTCTAAATCCATTTCCAAATTTTTAAAAGCTGCTACTTTTTCTTTTCGTCATTCCAAGTTTCGCTCTGGAGGGAGGGAATTCGCTTACCTTGAAGTAAAATAACTCTACGAACAAAATAAACATTTTCTATCCCACTTATTTCCACACAAAAATTTCCACAAAACCTGTACACATTATTGCAATGAAGATAAAAGGGCAGCATCTTGTACAGAATTTGTATAAAATATTTTGGGTAAAAGACTGATTAGTGACAGAAATGCTTTCCAAACAGTAAGATTTAATCTTATTAGCTCAAACCTCTGAAGATGTACGGATTCTGTTTTTAACATGTCAAAATGTAGTTTGACTACTATTTTTTCTGCAAATGCCTACACAGCTGCAAAATTCTGTTCCTCTGACGGAATTATTGGAATTCTAAAGCAACTAAAGAGGATTTGAGAGAAAAAACTAGTCTCATATTCATGAGGGTTTCTTCCTCAGTTTTGGTTCTGAGCAAAATGAGAATTGTAGATATTCACTAAATTCTCTTTATATTAGGTCTTAATTAATCCAGAATGACAGTTGAGTCCGCTTTCTTAATGTTCCATTGTAAATCATCTGCAAAGCTTCACTTAACTTGAATTTAGATGCGTTTATGCGCTGCAAAAATGAAAACATTAATCCAGAATTATCATTATGGCATAAATGTAATTCTATTACATTTCATGCCAAATGCCTCCATGTGAAAGACTTTAAAAATTGAGGGATAATTTTAAAATCAATCTAAGTATGAAAAAAGCCATATTTTACCTTCACAGAAAAAATAGTATAAATTATGCAGAATTTTATTAATGATTACTATGCTGATTTTGGTGACTTTTGATATACTAAGAGAAATATTACTCTTGTAGTCGTTGTCCATTTTTTTACATGCTTAATTATCTAAAAGAACAATAAAAATTTCAATAATGTTGGTGGTTTTGGCCAGCCAGTGGCGTGTAACTGATCCTGACCTCCTCTGAATTTTTTGAAATTCAACAGCTGAGTTGTTTAGAAGAAAAGGCTTTTGAATGTAGATTATTTGAAAATTTCTCAGAATTTATTATTCATGTTGTGCAGTTCACAAACTGAATTATACCACAGTGTTTGTATGTGCTTGAGCATATGAATAATTTCAGAGTGGAGAACAATAAACAACAAAAAGGCATGCCCTTTGTCAGGAAATATTCAAGCAATGACTTATACTAATTTTTATGAAATTTGTGAAGTTCTGATACTCTGAAAAAATTCTCCATACCAGCAGTGTCCTCTCAAACAATAAATACTCTGCATCAGTATTATAAACAAAACAAATTCTGCTGTATTTAAGAATTAATTATATTATTTAGTGAATTTCACTGTCTTATTGTAAAGGCCTAACATTTTAATGACTCCATAAAAACCTTGAGTGTTCTGCTGATTTAGTACTTTAACAAGAGAGGTTGTATTTTGGTACTTTTGCTTTTGATTTTACTTTAAATATTATATATCTCTGGCACAAGGCCATCCAAAATATTGTATTAGCTGCAGCTTTCACTTCTCTGTTCCATCTCTTCCCTCAGAAACTGTTATTTCAATATGTACAATAGCAGCTCCTTGATCAGTTATTATACAGCAATTATACAATTATTAAATATTAAACCCCACCACATTAGTCAGAAAGTTTTTGAAAATTCCTGGCTGGTAAAGATCTGTAGAAAATCTTTGTGCTGTCCATAGAAAAGGGAAACTAAATGTTTATAAACAGATGCGGATCCTTGGCCTAATAGAATCGTACATATGGAACTGTCTTCTACTACAAAAATCTTCTGCAGACAACTGCTTCCTAAGGAGTGGTGTATGGTAATGAGTTTATGAATTGAAGGTGAATTTCTTTATGTAGAAATTCCTGCAGAATCAATTGGTCAACACATCAAATTCAGGTCAGCAGTACTGTTTTTAAGACTTTTATTTAACAATTGTTTATGATAGTAACACATGATTTTGATTTACTCATAGATAAACACCACTTCATGGGCTCAAGGTATGCACAAAATTTACTTTTCTAAACACTGAAAATCAAATCAGATCCAAAATTGTAGTTATTATTGTCAATGGGGACCAGCCTTATTGATCAGTAATGCTATTGTGGTTGGAAAGAAATTTAAATAAATAAATAAATAAATAAATAATAGCTGTCAAGGTATTCTGTCAATGTGAACATGGAACAGGGTTAACAATAAACTAAGGGGTTTCATGCAAGTATTGCACAAATAATTTTTTTTCTCTTTATTGGTCAAGAGAAATAAAGTAGACAACAATGCATGAATTTAGAGCATGCTGTTTCCTTCTTGAGAATATTTCTGCAGGAAAAGTATTTCAACATTATTTTTGTGTAGAGACCTGCAGAGAGGAATTTTCTGTCAAAGAGCTCTTCTTTTGAACCTAAAAAGTAAGAGTGAACAGGCACCAGTTCGTATTAGAAGGCCAGAACAAAATTTCATTACAAAACAAACTGCTCCAGTTGCTGGAGATTAATGGGGTTCTTTTCCCCTGGCTTGCTGTGTCTTGTAAAATATATGTCTCTGCATGCTTATTAAGGAGGGATGAGGGACTACAGGCACACAGAGAGTGCATTGCACTGCTTAAAATTGCTCATCGCTGCCTTGCTGAAGAGAGTTATGACATTATGGTATGTTAGGAGCAAAGCTGAAATCCATGGCCATTTAAGTCACTGTCAAGGTTTTAAAATGTGATTCAGCAAAAGCAGTTAAATAGCTTGCCAAAAATGTAAGATAGAACATCTTGTACTATTTTTTTCTATGCTCAAGAGAGTCCTGGAAAAGGAAGTTGCTTTACATCATTATGTATAAAAGTAACAACTTTAAGTGAGTGAAAAATAAGTACTTTTTATTATAATGTGCTCAAGATGATCCCTAGTGAGATAAGGCATTATTTATCCTAATGAAATTTTTAACAATATTATATTTCTCTTTTAAAACTGTGTTAGGTTATTCTTTATCACATACATCCACATTTACTGGTTTTGCTGCCCCTATTTTTATCAAACTATTTTCTGTAGATAGTAGGAATTAGGGATATTTCCATCTTATTAGGCTTTCTCAAGAAAGCCTATGCACATTTTCCTGGTTTTACCCTTTCCTTCAATGTAGATCTATGCAACAGAGATAAGGACAGGCCTGTGAGAAGGCTTATGCTTGCCAGGTCCCATGATCAGCTTTCTCTCAACCATACTCTTTAATAGACAAGCCATAGCTCAAGCTCCAAGCATTTGTAGTGAATTTGGAATAGGAGACCCCAGCTGGTAGCACAGCAAAGCAGAATGCAAAGCAGCTGCAGAGCATGTTGGTGGACTAGTTTGCTCGTTTTCAGGACTGCTTGTCTCCTATTTGTCTAGACTGTATGAAAGCAAATTTGGAAGTGTTTAGGGACTCCAAAATATACAAAAGCTCTCTCATACTCGTTGTTGTAGAATCAGCTAGATCCTGTGGCGGACTGCATTTGCAGATGGCCACTCTATAGTAAAGATAGTGAAGTAAAAAGAAGCTACTGTGGAAAAAACACAAACAAGCAAAAACCCCAAACAAAAAATACCACCACCATCACCCAAACTCCAAGAGAAATAGCATTTCAATTTCTGTCTCTAAATACTTTCTTTCTTTCAGCTATTTTGTAGAGACCTGACATTTCACAAAGATTTTCAAAGAACTTTAAAGCAATGTAAAAAGGCATTTGTAGAAGAATAATAGTTGCTCAGAACTAAAAATACATAATAAAATATACATTCAGCAATAATAACTTCTAGGTTATCAAGTGTATTTAATTTTCAATAAAACATTCTGTGTTCAAAGTTTAGTATCCTACAGTCAGGACTGTACTTTTAGATGGTGGCCTATATATACTTAGTATTTCTCATAGGTAAAGACTCTTATGACAAACATTCCATAAAAGTAGAAATATGAATTCACTCTTATTAATTGCTATACACTATTATATTAGAATTTTCCAGATAGAATCTCAAAGTATGTATAAATGGGAGTTAATTCTCAACAAATTCCTTTAAATGGTAACTTCAAGTATTACAGTATTCCATAAGTGGTTATATCAGATTAGAAAGAGAATAGGTGACAGGACAAGTGTCACTAAGCACCGGAAGCAAGAACAAGTTGAGAATATAGGACACAAAACCCACAACATTCTCTGTGTAATAAACACACGTTTGTTTATTGCCTGCTGTGGAGAGTGTGCTTATTTGAGAAGCATCTTCTACTGCTTCCAAAAATGCTTAGCAGCACCCTGCTTACAATCAAAACATGTTTTTTGGCATCCCTGTTGCCAAAAGATTCCCCAGAACCAGAATGTCACAGATCAAATATTTATCACAGATGTTGAAAGAGAATACAAAACTCCTGCTCTTCTTGACAGAACCAAACAGGCTCAATCTAAACAGGCTCCTCTAAAGGAGTCAAAGGAACAGCTAGATTTTTTGTAGTATCTTCAGGAAATTTGGAATAATCCATGCATTTTACCTCTCTTGATCCTGTTGAATTGTGACAACTCAGGCGGGTTGATGTCCTCAGTGGACACTGAAATTTAAACTGCCTTTGTCTGCTGCATGAATATGTCTATTTGTGGTGAAATGACACCATTCAACTTGGCCTGGTTTCCAAACATGTCCCAGCAGCTTCAGCTTTCAGCTGCATTTATTAAGGGGTATTTCCACAGGACCAAATGAGAGATAAAGTCCAGGCTGCAGTTCCCAAAGGTTCAAGTCTCATGTATGTTTCCATGTTGCAGCCCATATGTTCCACAGAATGAAAACACAAATTAAACCAAAATGAAACCAAAATGAAATCTTTCTTTGCACATATTGGCCATTACTATTTTTTGAAGTAGAAATATCTCAAAGCTGAATTAGTAGTGTTGTATCAGTTTAAACACAGAGTTATAACTTTAGGATTGACAGCTGTTTAAAATTCCTGTTTGAGAATCTTGCCATTGGCAAACATCCTAAATGTACATAGAGCACTGGCTTTTGGTTACTTCTGTCCATCTGGTGAGTTCACACTCTGCCAAGTCATAAGTGAAGGTGTCTCTCTCAGGCATAGAAGTTAGGCTGTGATGGGGATAGAAAAGCAATAAACATAGCAATAAAAAAAATCTTTTTTGCAAGATTTTCCCATTTTCCAGGGCTTAGTATACATACACTTTTTAAATTTGATTATACAATGATTGTACCACACCTACTGACAAATTCTCTTTTTCACTGAAAACATTTGGCTTGTGTTACTGAGGATTGAGTTAATTGTAAGAACTGAAACAACAGCTGGTTACTTATGAAACTTTTTATGAATACCAATAAAATAAAATCACAATTGAAACATATGTTTTTATTCATCCAAGAATTGTCTTTTTCTCCTGGTGTTCCTTTTCCGCAATAGATAGATGTTAAGCATTTACATTACCCTGTAAAGGATTAGAAAAACTCTCACACAATTTAAGCTCTTAACTAACCATAAATATATATGTATTAAAAGGACAAAACCAAATAGAACCATTGCTCTTGGATTTAATCAAAAGCTTTTAGTAAATACTTGAAAATTATTTGCAGGTAACAGAAAAATGGTAAAATATATGGTAATTTTCATGGAAAATTCTGTAACCAAAGAAAAGGTAATTTGTAACAACTGTTGTCTGATGGACAGTGATGAATGCATGAATAAATGAACATACTTAAATATTTAATGTTATACATATGAAATTTCTTCTTTAAAAATTTGAAAAACTTTTATATTTTTATGAAACTACTTGTGAGTAACGTCCTGGTTTCTGACTGGCATATTGTAATATTTTGTAAAAGTCTAATCAAAAAAGAAAGTAATAAAGGAGGTAACGACTCCAAAGAACATGAAAGCTAAGGTACAGTTTCAGGCCGAAAAAAAAAAAAAAAAATCATTGTCCTTAAGCAAGGAGCTGATATGGCTAAAGTTAAATCTAACTTGAAAACGATAGAAAAATGACACAGAATTATTAAGGGTGACCTTATGGGGATTATTTTAGATTTACTGCATAGAAAATCATTAAGTGGTTAGCCTTTGCTTCAGTAGCACTTCTGATCTGGTTGTATATAGCCTCAATAATCAAACATTTGCAGCTCCCTATTTTTTGGCATATTTTTGGTCTGTTATATATATAAGATTTTTGCACTGAAAAGTGAAGCAATGAAAGCTGTTTGAGTTATGATCCTTGTGTTGAGTCAAATGAAATCCACAATTTAATGGAACAACTTCTCACAAATTTTCCTTTTTCTATTTGTTGGATTGCAGTATTTCTCAGAAACATCAAAATAAATTGAGAACAAGACCTCTTACCTGAACAAGTGAAGATACACTAAAGCTGTGTTTTTCCAGGGATAAAGAGCCATCCTTCTGGAAATGCACTTAAAACATTGATTATCTCATCATGTGTCAGGCACTTTTAAAATTAAAATAGGTCTAATAATAATTCAGGAGAAATTTAAAAAAAATATTTTCCTTTCAAAAGTGGGAAAAGTGGTGATTTTTTTTTTTTTTTTTCCCCCCCCCGGTATCTAGAGAGAACTCTGCCAGACTATAGCAACACAGAAAGTGATTGATTGCGGGAATAGTGATGAAACAGAAAAAAATCCCAGGACTTTTTACAAGGAAACAGCAGACAAACAAGACACTAATAGCATGCCAAATTTGTTCCGTTGCAAAAGATATTTTTTGCTGTTAATTTTTCTGCAAAATTGAGCTCTACATTCAAACACTTTGGGGGTTATTAGTTACTGGTGTGTCTACTCCAAGACTGGCTATCCTTCACCTCCCCAAAACCAAAAGCCCAAAACCAAAATCCAACTGTGTTAAAGCTTCCCGAAATCTCTTTGCAGGAGGATGTTGTTATGATTCATTTATAAAGGGATGCCTGTGTCTGAATTAAGGTGCAAACAACCACAGGCCAAGTCAATAATAAAGATTTTATTTAACAGTAAATATAGAGAGAGATAGAAAGAAATAGGATGGGACAGGTTGGGGGGTGGCAGGGAGAGACAGAGATACAAGACAGACTAAGTAGAAGGAGGGTTTTGTTTCCCTAATCTGAGTCACGGCACCAATTAATGTAGTGGGTTGAGCACTGACCAAACGCCAGTGTATCCATTAAAATTAGTTATTCATTTTTTGCTGTGAGATAAGGATTAGGAGGAAGGCAAAAGCTGGCTCATAACTTTAAAGGGTATAAGGAAAACTTTATTAACAGAACTAAAATAAGTGTAATAAGAATCAGAATAAACTTTCAAAACACTTCTCTTTTCCTCAATTCTTCTTTCCTTTCCCACCGACAACATAGAGAAAAAACCTGTGAGAAAAGTCTCTTCTGCCATGCCACGGATACTTTTCTACAAGAAACAGTTCTCTCATAGTTTAATTTTCACAAATAATGACTGCCTGGAAACCTGCAATCGTGAAGTCCCTCCTACGGTTTTGTAACCTTCCCTCAACTACCAACATGGGTCATTTCAGCTTATTGGGGTGCAATTTTGGAGCTGTTCTAGCATAAAAGCAAGAGTTCTTTTAATTTATCTTTGGGATCGTCTTCATCTCTGGGAACAGAGGTCTTCTATCTTTATGGAAAAGTTTTTCATCTCTCTCTAATTTCTTTCTGTTCAAGCTTCTTGTTGGATCACAGCTACTTCAATTGCTTGCTTCAACATGGGTGCCTCTGCTCATGGCTGGGGTTAGAGCGCAACATTCCCCCAATGCACTCTGTGAATTACAGGGAAAAGTGTCTGATGGATCAATTATATCTTTACTATAGCCTTACAAGAGAATTTTATCCCAAGATTAAGGCATTTCCTCATTCGCCTCTGATTTGGGATTTGAGTCTTTCTTCACTGGCCTCAGTGCCTCCATCTTGTTTTCTTTACATGTCTTCACCCTTTCCCTTTCAGTCTTTCAGTAAGGAATGACTGACTGTAATAACAAATTTAAGGACATGAAATTTGAAGCATATTCCATAAAATGCTGGTTAATGCAGTCATTCTTTTATAGTGGTTATCTTATTAGCATGATCAAGAATCTGGGCAGTTTTACATGAAGCAGTTAGTGCAGTAAAACAGATATTGTCTAGTAAGTAATAAGTTAAACCCATATAAATTATGCAAACAGAAAAAGAAAACTCTAACAGATAGATCCAAACAGATGTTTCCACAACTGCTTGGAAAGTTATGCATTCACTTCCTGACTTTGTGTTTAAAACTGTATAAAACTTAAAACAGAAACAAAATAACAAAATACAATAAGAATAATAACTTTTTTTGCTTGCAAATAACCACTCCTCCTGTCATATATACCTCTCATCTTTCATTTTCAGGAGCACTGGAAATGCATGAGCACTTTGGAGCCAATTTTTGTAATTGTTACAAAGTGGAAATAGTCCAGTGTAGCTTCACTAACTTCAGTGGAGTTTCAGCTATTTAATAAGAGCAGCCAACTTCCTCATTTACAGGAGTGTTTGATTTAATGGCCCTTGCCCAGGACAGCTGCCTACAGTTGTGCTGAAAAGAGCTCTGACTTCTGCCAGCTTTGTGTTTGTGTGTGTTTGGGATATTGTTTGGTTGACTGTTTGGGGGTTTTAAATTTTATTTCAATATGGGACAGCTCCAATCAATTCAAGAGTTTTCTGTATTTACTTCAACAGCATGTTTATCTACCAGTGTTTCCTCACCGCTACTTTATCCAGTGATACAACTACAAATAGGCAAGGGGACAAAAAGTAATTACTTCCATGTTTCAGTTTATTGATGAATGAACTTAGAATGAGCCATATTATATTTTACTGTAAAATTTGCTACCACTAAGTAAAACTGTAGCAAAGATCCAAATATTCTTTAAAAAATACATTAATAAAATTAATAAGAGACTAATTAAAATACACAGAAAATAAAATTTAAAAATTAAATTAATAAGAAATAAATTATGTAATAAATACAAAATTAATCTGGAGTAAACATTTTGCCTGTATTTAGAGACAAAATAATTTTTGAAATTTCTCTTTCTATAATATTTCTTCTTTTTCATAAGAAATAAATATCAAAGCCAATGAGAATGCACAAGTCTAGATAGCTATTTGGGTGTCCACTGTAACAACAGTAATCTTGAAAAATTAATTTCTCATTAAGGAGCTTAAAATTCATTCTTTCACAGGAATCTAAAATTAATTAATTAATATTAGTTATTTTAAGCTTCCAATATATCAATGTTTCTGCCTTGCACTTACACTTTTCATATTTTTGTAAAACAAAACATAAGATTTTTTCATTTAATCTTGTCCGTTCTAGTGTAATACCCCTGATAACACCCTGGTTTGCATTTGAAATAATATATGCTCATTAAAATGTAAATCAAGGGTCCAATCAGAATATCATGGCAATCAAATTGCAATATTCAATGAAGAGGTTTCCAGGCTGACTTCATTAGTAAACATAATGAATTTCAGGTTCTTGCCGGTCTTCTATTTGTTTGTACAACTGTAAAGGTTCAATTAGGAATACTTGAGACAGTCTAAAAATAACATCAGCCTAATGAAAAGTTTCAATTAGATTTGTGAACACCTTTTTTTATTTTTTATAATCTCACTTTTCTCTTTAACTGTTACAGATGAGCTCTTGGGGGAAAGATTAGCAAATGGGACACATGTTATATTTCCTATCATGCATACAATTAGAAAGTATGTTCTAAAACTTTGCATAGGATCTTAGAACATGTTGTGGCTATAATGTGCAGCAGTTAATGCATTTTATATTTTGTGTTATCTTTTATATTTTACTCAGTTAATTCATATATTTTACCAGCTACATCTTTTTGGTTTCATAAAAATTAAATAATCAAGCATTTTTTATTCCATGTCAAAGAATAAAATATATTAAAAATTTTAAATCCTGAATATATATATAATTTTTAAACTATGTTTCTATAATAAAAACTTTTAAAAATCTGATATCATGTATGATTTTAGCATGCACACAAAAAGAATGGTAATATTTGTGGGTTTTATTACTTGAGATATATCATCTTTCAGACAAATTGGTGTTCAAGCAATCTGTGAATTCACTCAACCAGATTCATAGTAGTAATATGGCAGGCAGGACATCACAGAAAACAGAAGTCTTTGGGACTGAGGAAACACCTAAGAATTTCTTGGTCTCCAAAGGTTAATTGGGCACCATAGTGTCCGTAAGTATTTACCAAGCCTTTTTTAGAACTTCAAAATTTCACTGTGCCAGCTTCAGTAGCTCTTATTTCTAAGCATATACCTTGGAGCACAGCACAACACAATCCATCTTTGGAGGTGAGGATTGGAGAGATGTGGCTGTTGTCCAGCTTATGAGGCCAGAGGGCTCACAAACGATTGATAGAATCTTCCAAAAGTTATCCAGATTGAAGGACAACTCAACCTCTCCTTTACTTCAAAGAATTTTTCCAATCCTAATCCCAGAGTAACTCCTTGCAATTATTTTGGATTTTGCCAGGCTATGTGAATGAATGAAAAATTCTTTAGACAAAGTATGCTTTAATTAAAATCCATAGTATACTAGTTCACCAATCTTTTATTTTAAATTGAAAAGCTGTAATCAAAATTAATCTAAGACTACCTTTGTAAATTAAACTAGGACAATTCCCCTGGGATCTGCAACTCATAGGAACCTGCCTTATATGGAGCCATCCTTTATACATCTGGAAATATATGACACATTTCAATTTTAATTTTATTTTTTTTTAATCAAGACAAAGCTGGATTTTTTTTCCCCCCCACAAACTAATATTATATTGTTATTAAAATGCTGTCTCACTGAAAACTTTGATTTCTCCCAAGTGAAGTAGGTGGTTTGGATTAAAAAGAAGTTTTAACCAGTGTTACGTGTGGTACAACATGCATTCTGCCACAGCTATGGTCTCTGGAGATTAATAGGCATTTCAAAGTGAGAGGAGCCACCCTTATTTCTCTCCTTTGACTGCAGAGTGAGCCTAGGTTGACTAGCTTAGACTTAGCAAATATTCAGTTATAAAGGTCTGGGCTGTGAACACCATCTTCACTGTACGTAACATTTCACTTTCTGCAGTTTCCATGAAAGAGCAATGGTTCTACATTTGGTGCCATGTAATTCAGCCATGTTTTTTAGCAGAGTAAGACAACATGTCATTTTACTCCTTTACAGTTTGAAAAGGACCTCTTATAAAGTAAGCACTCCAATGACACTGCACCAAAACCGTCAGGATTGGGAAAATCTCTTTTAGCTGTTGGGCTGCTGTGGGAGTGCAGGCAAATATGGCATAAGGCAAGGGCAGACTGGAAGGGTGACTTTGCAGAATCCACATGTGTGTCAGCCTCACTTTCTTCTGGCAGTTAAAGCAGACACTGTGTAAATTAGATTATCATCTAATATATAAATAAAATAACTATGTAAATTACAGCTATCATTCCTCTTGATTTGACATTATCCCTTATTACTATTCTGCCATTTCCAGATTAGAAACAAGGTTCAACTTTTTCTTTTTAGAGGATGTTTCTCTGTTTCATTCTAATAAACTGATGACAGATATTCTGTTCTTTTTTGAATCACTTGAATGTGACAAGGACGGCTCTCACAGCATATGCTGTCCCTTGTAAAGTGTGCATTACTTTCTAATATCTGATTAAAAGAAAAGCTCTTATTAGGGAGAGACTTTTTAGCAAATATAAAGCAGTATTTTAATAGTTGCCCCTAAGGGTTCTTTATGTCCTTAGAAATGGATACTGAGGCAGAAAACTTGGGAGGATTCTTGTATTAACATATAATAAGAAGATATACTATGTATATGATGTGTAATATATAACACTATTCACTGAAATAATAATACATTATTCATGAAGTGTCGATAAGTGCACTCTAGAATAAATTAATGTTGAACTCCTTTTCACTCTGATTTTTTTTAATTAAGCCTGTGATCTACTTGTTTCTCAGTTTTAAGTAGTTTCCTTCTTTCATTTCAAAATTATTACAGCAAACCACTAAATTTTAATCACATAAAGGCTTTTCTTGTGGGATTTAAATGAAAAATCTTTGTATTTTTAATTCTACATATTTTACAAAGTATAGGAAAGCCTGTGTAATGGACTTATCAAAGTTGCCATTATTCTTCACACTGTGATTTGAGGTTTGTGTCTCTGTTGTTAATCATTCATTAATGATAAAAACAGGCTTGTGTTTTGACTGTGGAAATCCTTTTTATAGCTTATAATTCATGATGAACATGGCCTTGTGTGATAAAGACCCATCAAAGTCATATTTATTTTATATTTATATTCACTGAACTCTTCCATCTGTTAAAATGTTTTTCTGTTAAACTATTTTTCTATCCATCTATAATCCTATTATACAGAATCACAGAATCACAGAATAATGAGGTTGGAAGAGACCTCTAAGATCATCAAGTCCAACCTATGCCTTAACACCTCAACTAGACTATAGCACTAAGTGCCATATCCAGTCTTTTTTTAAACACATCCAGAGATGGTGACTCCACCACCTCCCTGGGAAGACAATTCCAGTCCTTTATTATTCTTTCAGTGAAATTTTTTTTCCTAATATCTAACCTGTACCTTCCCTGACATAGCTTGAGACTGTGTCCCCTTGTTCTGTCAGTTGCTGCCCGGTGGAAGAGACCGACCCCCACCTGTCCACAACCTCCCTTCAGGAAGTTGTAGAGAGTGATAAGGTCACCTCTAAGCCTCCTCTTCTCCAGGCTAAATGACCCCAGCTCCTTCAAATGTTCCTCATAGGGCTTGTGTTCCAAGCCCCTCACCAGCCTCGTTGCCCTCCTCTGGACACGCTCAAGCATCTCAACGTCCTTCCTGAACTGAGGGGCCCAGAACTGGACACAGTACTCAAGATGTGGTCTCACTAGTGCTGAGTACAGGGGAAGAATGACCTCCCTACTCCTGCTGGTCACACAATTCCTAATGCAGGCCAGGATGCCATTGGCCTTCTTGGCCACCAAGGCACATTACTGGCTCATATCCAACCGGCTGTCTACCAGCACCCCCAGGTTCCTTTCCGCCTGAACACTGTCCAGCCACACTGTCCCCAGCCTGTAACGCTGTAGGGGATTTTTGTGGCCAAAATGTAGAACTCGACACTTAGACTTATTAAACTTCATGCTGTTGGACTCTGCCCATTCATCCAACCGATCTAGGTCTCTCTGCAGAGCCCTCCTCCCTTCCAATGGATCAACACAAGCTCCCAGCTTAGTGTCGTCTGCAAATTTACTAATGAAGGACTCAATGCCCTCATCCATGTTGTCTATAAAAATATTAAATAGAACTGGTCCCAATACAGACCCCTGAGGGACACCACTGGTGACTGGTCCCAGCTGGATACAGCACTGTTCACCACCACTCTCTGGGCCTGGCCATCCAGCCAGTTCCTAACCCAGCGAAGAGTGCTCCTGTCCAAGCCGTGGGCTGCCAGCTTATCAAGGAGTATGCTGTGGGAGACAGTATCAAAGGCCTTGCTGAAGTCTAAATAGACAACATCCACAGCCTTTCCTGCTTCTACCAGACGAGTTACCTGGTCATAGAAGGAGACCAGGTTGGTCAGATATGACCTACCCTTTGTAAACCCATGTTGGCTGGGTCTGATACCCTGGCCATCTTGTAAGTGCTGTGTGATAGCACTCAGTATGAACTGCTCCATTATCTTACCTTGTCTCTTCTTTTCTGGCAGACATAATTTCTACCTTAGTCTTTATGGAACCTCCCCTAAATAATAAAAAACCTCTGTTCAAATACTCTGAGAAGTTTTAAATCAAAAACCAAAAATCTGTTCTTTACTTCTGCAATAGTGTTTAAATGAATATAATACATTAATCTTTAAACTTCTTAATCTTCTGCACTATCAGCCTATGTCAGCTCTCTTTCTATTGCTTGGTCATACAAAATGAATGGGCTAAAACAAACCACTGTATTCTTCATTTAATTCCTGCATGTATCATCCACCATACTCTAACTCATTGGGTTGAAAGAAAAACAATTATTTTGTTAAGGCTTATAATCGTTTAGCTGTCAATTCAACTTTCTTTCTACTATACTTTTTGTGTAGGGACAAGAGTACATTCACCAAGGGAAAAAAAAAATAAGGACCAACCAAACAGGGAAAAAGATATAAAAACCTTATTATGTTCATGAAAGTTGAGTTTAATAATGATCTTTATTTATCCATACCAATTTGTGCAGGCAACTTTCCTGAAATATCTCATGAGATTTCCATACTTCTGGTAGAATCTGCCAGCATATAGAAATCACATAATTTTGGTTAATTCCTTAAATGTAAAGCAGGGATATTAAGTATAGAATCACTTTCATATGCCAATGGGGAAGTTAATGAAATAATTTGCCTTTTTTCTCTTGCAAGTAATCTGGCTTTGGAGAGAATGTTGCATTTTAATTCTGTGTAAGAAGAATACTGATTTCTTTTGTTTCTTTTATCTTTATTTATTAGAATGATGGAAAGGAAGAAAGGAAGAAAGTAAGTAAGAAAGGAAGAAATGAAGAAAGGAAGAAAGTAAGAAAGTAAGAAAGTAAGAAAGGAAGAAAGGAAGAAAGGAAGAAAGGAAGAAAGGAAGAAAGGAAGAAAGGAAGAAAGGAAGAAAGGAAGAAAAGAAGAAAGGAAGATAGATTTGGGTTTAGGATTGGTAACTTGACCTTGGCTGACAGCCAAACACTGACCCAGCTGCCTGCCACATCCCTCTTTTTGGGGGTGAAAAGAAAAGAAGAAGAAAGTGAAAATACTTGTGCATGGAGATACATGTTTTTGGATACTTATCCAAATGGACAGATTCATGCTCAGACATTGGAAGGATTATGAATGCCCAGTTTCAGTCTGCAGGATTCTGTTTTATACATTTTTAAAGTGAAGTCATGACACTGAAATATTGTAAACAGTTCTTACTTGTGCTGCCGTCCAGAAAGGTCTCATGTTCTGTGCAGTGATTGACAGTTGGGTAGACAGGCAGAAGAGCATATGGATTTTCAACACTCTGCTCACGCAGATAGATCACACTTCAACAAATAGCATACACAGACTTTGGAAATTATACAACTTTTGCAGCCTGACCTCAAGGCAAGTAACATGTCCCTTTTGTCTATTTACAAAATCTATTGATGAACTTGATCAAATGCCAGTTATGAGTCACCTGGCATGCCAGCTCCTACAGTTGGATTTTCTAGTAGATTTCCATAATGAACAATTTCTCTAATGGAATGTCATTTGGGGATTAATAGAAATACTTTCCTTTAACTGATGGGATTGAAATCTTCATTATTGACTTTCTGCCCCAACACCTGCAAACTCTAACTTCTGAACCTGATGGTTTTTCTAAATAACACAGGGCCTCTCAGATGATTTCCCGTATAGTCATTATCCTTAGCTCAACAAATTTCTTTGCTAGTTACTAATCATTATTTAGTAAGATTTTGCTACATTTTCATCCCCTACATCCTGTATCTTAAAAGAGCACCTGTAGTTACATTCTGCATGTCTTTAAAAGGTCAAGGTTTATGCAGTACCTGTAAAACAAACTAAGTTAGTAAGTAACTAAGACTGCTAAGATATACTTGTCTATCAAAAATATTCAATTTTATTTCTCATTATGTGGGATTTGTAGTAAAATTTCCATTTCCCATACTCAATGAGAATGGCAACATTTTCAACTAATTTTTAAGCTCTAGCAATTTTTCAAAGTTTTACTTTTAGAATATAAAATGTCTTCTTTACATATTCCTCTTGGTAACTCAGTTTAATGCTGAGAATATAAACCCAGTCTCAAACCTTTTGTGTCAGAAAGTTTGATAGTTGGCAAGAAACTGTGGTCTTTACAACTTCACATAATTTCCTGTAAGATTTTGAATGAGTGGGGATATGTACAGTTTCTACATCTTAAGGTATTTTATGTTCTCACAGTTTAACAGATTTTTCCAAATACACCAATAATGTTCCTTGAGACATACATCCCTGTTTGCCTTTCAAATTAGCAAGAAGATACTGAAGTCTGTCCTGTATCCTTACCAATTTTTATTAAAATAATACAATATGAAATAATAAATAATACAATATGAAATAATAAAGATTTCATTTTGATTCAGGTCTAGTTGGTTTTAACTCTCAGCTAGAGTACTGTCACTCGCTGAAATGAGCCAGATCTTCAGGAAATGCATCTACTAATGTCATGAGAAATTGGGCCATTTCTTCTGTATTTCAACAAAAGTGATACAGGTACATAGTTTTAGGTTTAAAGGAAATGTTCATAGAAAATCCAAATTCCCTAATATCCATGTTCAAATAGAGACATTGAAATTTCCCAGCTCCCTTCCTAAAGAATGATCTACTCCTGGAGATCTACCTGTTAGCTAATTACTAATAAAAATCCAGACCAATTTTAAGTAACTGAATTGCCAAACATTGTCTGCCAGAGCTGCCAGAAAATAATGTTAGCCTTCATCTAGGCTAGATTAATTTTGAAAGTACTGTAACATTGAAGATTGAATGAAGGCATCATGCTGAATACAATTACAGCATTTCTATTGGAAAAGCAATTTCCAGAAAGCATTTTTGACAAAGTTTTTAAACGCAAATTAATTGTAAACCCCAATGTCCAGAAACTCAACTATAAATTTTGATATGAAAATTAAATACAGCATGAGAATTTTAAATGTGTGGAAAGTTAATGAGTGTGAAAAAGCACAGTGAGCATTGTGTATATGCTTTGAGTTTGGAAAGGTATTCATGTATATCAATAATGAGAAAATAAAGGAGAACAAAAAAGTTCAAACATTAGTGGTACTTCACTGTCTTGTTCTAAAGACACCCAAAATAAAAGAAAGTTTGTTTTATGGAATCTGATAAAAAACTATTTTGATGGCATATTTCTCTTCAGTGGATCTGGATAAAAGTACTTTCTGATCCTTCCAACTGATTTGTATCTTCCAACAATATCACTTCTATACTCGTGATAGGTGTTACCAGGTTCCCAGGGCCCCCAGACTGTCCCAAAATCTTCCTAAGGCTGAGCTCTAGAAGAGCTGAGTGTAGAGGGAAACCTAAAAATAGGTAATAAAAATCACACTATGATCTTTCTTTTTTTGTAATTCAATTTAATTTGTATAGCTATACACACCTGCATCTTGGGCCCTTGATCACTCAGGAGCTTAAAGTTCATCAGTATTGAATTTCTCCATGAATGTATGGAAGAAATGTACTTTTATTTCTAAAAGCACAAGATACCAGTTTGAAGAATCATATTCAAAGAAGAGCTCATTTCCAGGAGCCTGAGTAATAAATTATAGCAATTATAAATTACTAATTCATGAGTACATATTTCATCTGTCCAGTATTGCTGGAATCTGATGAGCTGGTTTGGCCGATGTTCAAATTGCTGATTATAACCTAGTTGGGAGAGATTTTGAGGACAAAAGAGGTTATGTGCAGAGGGAAAGTCTCACTATTCAAAAACAGTTCCTATGGCCAGTAAGCCTAAAGAGATACAAAGAATAACTCAAGTATTTCCCCTGGCTGTCTGCATGAGGCAACGTTAATTAGTTATTTCTAAGTCACTGACTCACAGTGTCTCTGATATCAGATTCAAGGGAATCAAGTATAAAGTGATGTAGTACTGGTTTCTTGTGCCCATATTGTACCAGAAGACAGGACATTACTAGGCATTCCATAATTTTAAAGGGTCACATCAACTGGAAGAAAAATGAATATGAATTACAGAGAGTAATTTTTACTATTGCATCACAAAAATGTTGTGCCCCCACATTAATGTGCTCTCACACGAATAAAATGCTGTTTTTGTGAAGTGTAGCTACTCAATCTTGAGTGAAGTTTATCAAAAAGATATTTCAAAATATTTGAAGTAAATATTATGATTACAATTAAAATGTTGGGTTATCTTACATATCACCTTATTATAGTCAATCCTGTTAACATGCATGAATTTTCCAGGTTCTGTCACAGAACCAGTAGGGCATATTTTTTGATGCCATTCAAAAACCTCATGTCTTAATGGCAAGAAAGTCACTTCTGTTCTTCAGTCTGTATACTGGGCTTATTCCTGCCTTTAGATCTTCAGGAATTTTGTTATGGACAAAATGTGTTCACTTTGCTAACATTATTCAAAGCCATTTAGATATCTTATTTCACATGTTCTTTAATATGCATTTCATCCTACAGATTTTCTTTGAAACTCCATTTGTGTCCGCTTTTCTCAACCACTGAAGTTTAAAATTATAAATTGTATTCTTAATGAAGTCTTAAAAGGGTTTAGTATAGTAACAAAAATATTTTCCTGTGTCAGCTGGAACTATCTTGATTGATAAATTTCATTTCTTTATTCAATGGCCACATTTTCATTAGCACAAAGGAGATTCCATATGGAAATTTAATCTCCTCTAGTATTTCAGACAATGAACATTCTCTTTTTTTAAAAAAGACCTCTATTATTTTAAATCTCTATCTACATGACTCAACACTTAATCTTGTAAAGCCTAATTTTTTTCTATATATCTGTCATTATTTTCTTGTTTATGATACTTTGTTAATATTTTATAAATAAAATTATTCCCATCTCTTGGTCATCAGAAACTTACATGATGACAGCACTATGGTTTCATGCTAGGGTCAAATTTTATAATTTTAAATAAAAACAATTGGTTGACTTGAGATACTCAACTTATAATTTTCCCCCGCTCTTTTCCCTTTTATATTGTAAAGTTTGTCATTCCATAGTAACTTCATTTAGAGTATTATTAAAATATGTATGAGATATATTTTACATTTCTATGAATTACTTCCTTTTTTTAATTTTAGTTGAATTTTTTTTTCAGTTTACCTTAGTTTGGAACACTAATTAATACCTACTAGATAATAGAATTTTCATCAGGATGTCTGAAAACCCTATAAAATATTTAAGAGACTGGAAGCTGAGACTAGATAAATTCAGATTACAAATAAATCATATAAATAATTTGGACATGATAAAAAGTCTCAGAAGGATAAGGTAGTACTTACAATAAAAAAATTTACATCTGTATTCTGAGTATATGTGTGTGTTTGTGTGTACGCTTTCTTTCAAACGTGCATTAATTTGTGGGATGTCTGTGACCAAGCTAGAACAAAAGATGAGACAAAATGATCAGGAATTTCCCATCAGGCTTTGTAATCTGTGATTTCATAAACACCCCAAAACTATTATATTAGTTACTTTAGCTTTATGAAAACTAATAATTATAATGAAAAGAAGACTCCATTAAACATGAAAGACAAAGAATAAAAAAGGTAAAAGAAGAAGCAGAATACAATATTAAATAAAAAGAAGCTTTGGCTACTCTTACCAGCTAATTGATGCAGAAGGGATTATGTAGCTCCAAAAATTTCAAATCAAGGAATTTGGATCTTTTTACACTTGCACACTTTAGGAAAAAAGTCATTGGCAATATAACTTTGAGTTGGCACAGCTAGAGGATGATAAATCATCAAAAACAATAGTGGAAATCATCTAATGGCATATGGAAGTAGAAAGGAACAACAGTTGTAAAAATAAGTACAATTAAATGTAAAATATTTGGCAGAGTAAAGGAATTTTTTCCTTCCCTTGCTTATTTTAAAGAGAAAAATTCTGTTTGAAAAATATGTTAAAAATATATAAAGAATAAGGTAATTGGTTTAAATTTTGATTGTACAAGGTACAAGAAAACAGAATGCGTTTCTCTTCAACAAGCTCATATTTGTATATGCCATTTACTTTTGAGAAACACAATCAGACTAATACCACTTAGAAAAGCATTTAGATGAATTGGGGACCTGGATTCAAAGTAGGAAAGCATGTGCATGGATGCAAAAAATTCACCACACTGATGGACAATTATTTTTCTGATTTTATTATTTTATCATTACGTGGTGCTAAAGCCATGTTTTCCAACACTCCTTTTCATTTGCCATATTTACCTGTTTCAAACCAAGCTAAATTATTTTGAACTTGGATATGTCAGATCTAATGAAGATACATTTTTTTCTTTTTTCTTTTTTTTTTTTTTAAGAACTATAATCAGAAGAAGTTAAAAATTATTTGTGATTCTTCTGTCTGCATTACACCACAACGGAATAAATACAAATATTTAAATAGTTTACTATTAACTAACCGGTAAACATGTAAATAACTACAATTGTAAATGTGACATAGTAAGAAAAGCCTACAGTTCTTCAGACTGCAGTAAGTAATTACCACTGAGAAACTGATAAAACATAAACAAATACAACAGCATTATTGTAGTCTGCTTCATTCCCAGAGATAGAGGAGAAAGACATTAAAGAAGGTTATTTATTTTTGTTCCTAACATTTCTACTAAAGGGGGAAAAAAAAGTAGGAAATGGAATATTTTTATAGACTGAAAGCATTCTAAGGAAAAAAAAAAAAAAAAAGCGCACAACTTGATACATTATTAATTAAAATGTTTTGATTAGATGGAGAAAACCCAGAACACAGGAAAGCCCAATAGGATACATCTCCACTTTTACAGCAAGCGCATACTGGTAAGGATGACTCTTCATCCCGCTACCCTCAGAAGTATTTTTAGAAGAAATGAGGAGTATAATCTATATATGTTACAAAGGATGACAATTTACATGCTAAAATTCACAGTGGGACTGATGTGTAGCACTCAAGGACTGAATATTCCTTTGATACCTTTTTGTTAGAGCTACAGCAATGGCTTTC
This sequence comes from Hirundo rustica, assembly GCF_015227805.2. Lineage (NCBI taxonomy): Eukaryota > Metazoa > Chordata > Aves > Passeriformes > Hirundinidae > Hirundo > Hirundo rustica. The sequence goes on from NC_053455.1 coordinate 37,602,210, forward strand.
AAGACCTTGCCCAAATAAACTGTTTGTCAGGAGGGCAATTAGCTGAAATAGAATAACCAACCTATTTTTACCTGATCCATTCCCAGCACTTGCTGCTTGTTATGTTTAATGAGAACTCATTTACTGATTTAGTCACTCATCAAAAGCCCCTCAGGTGTAGTCAACAGAACATGTAGTCCTTCGCTAATAGTTCTACTTAAAATCCTTAACAATCAGTTCAATATCTCAGCCTTGTATCTGAATCTTCAGATAAAATAATAATATAATACTTTAAGCTCCAACTATTAATCATGCCTGGAAATGAGATGCAGGGATCTCAGTCTCTAAGATATTTGAATATGTGCCCTGACTGAGAAATGCAAAAATCCATTGTTTTAGAAAGAATGAGCTGAGATATTTAGAAAATGCAATGTTATAAATAGATATATATATCCTAATTTTTCCTTCTGGGAGTACCACAGACAGGAGATTCCAGAGTGTCAGCTTCAGGAAAATCATTCTTTCTCCATGTTATTTTTGCAGACTAGATTAAGTGTTATGAGAGAACCAGCAAACCTTATTGTATAGAAGAAATGTTCTAGTTCTAAACATGTAGCTACGTTATAGTTAAATTAGATCTCCATTCTTCAGGTTGTGTAGACATTCTGTTTATTGCAGGTGCATTCTATTCAACAAGGAAACTAGAATTTTAGTTCATCTTTCTTAACAGTTATGGATAGAACAGTAGGAATTAAGTGTTTATTAAAAACAATCTTAATTAATTAACCAAGAACAAAGTAAAATTTTGACTTAAAACTTGTGAAAATCATGAATGTTCTAGACAATCATAACAAGTAAACATACACATTCACATTTTCCATTTGCATTTTACCTGCAAGAACTGAATAGTTCATCAAAGCAATATAAGAATACTTTTATATAACAAATAAGTTCTAACAATATTATATCCATTGCTAGAAAATCTTAAAAAAAGAATGAGGAAAATTTCTTGAATTATTACTATTATTGATTAAGTTTTTGCCCAGTTCTAATTGTTTCACAAGCCAAGGTGCTTCAAAGATTTCTCTATTGTAAATACTGATAACGTATCAGGAATTTCCCTTTACAGGTCACAAAAAGTAGAGGAGATATATCTGACAGTATCTAACTTCCCTCAAAAAAGATGCTGAAGTCCTGTAAATCATATTTTTTATAAGTTTTATCCAGGAAACCCAGATAAATATATTTCCAAAATTGTTAGTATTCCCAGTAATGTATTAACTTTCTCTACTTCAAGTCCTTCCTTATCACAATTTCTCTTCATGACGAAATAGCCCACTATTTGCTGAAAAGCTCCTCTGCAGTAAATCACTGTTGTCCTTCTCATGAAATCTCTCAGCTTCCATCCCCAATATCCTTGTTTTTCTTTTGACTCATCAATGCCCTGAAATATTCAAAAGCTTATAGGGGAGAAGTTTGACACAAAGTAAATTTCAATGTGAATGTGAACGTTAATATCTCAAAGCCAGCAGCATTTTTGTGTACAGTTGTGTAAGGCACGTAAAAAGTAGCAGCAAAATGAACTTTAATGTTTTCACCCTGCCATTGATTATCATACCAAGAGATTTTTCTTTTTTTTTTTTTTCATTTTAGAGAGACAATAGCTACACAAATTTACTCTTTTCCTTAATGTTCTAGGTAATTCTCTGTATTTCTTTGCAATTCCTCAGCACAGCAAAGGCAATTAAATTGAAGTCGCCCAGATTCTTGCTGTGGTTTTATTTTTTTTGTGAATCACAATTTTTTGGGAAGAAAAGGTTTTCTAGACTCAAACCTTTGAAAGTAATGTGCTTCCAAGATTGAAGTATCCTGTGTATGTTTTGAAATCCCAGTTCATCTGTTTGCACACTTTCACAAGGTGGCTTCAAATTCCTGCCATCATCTGCAAGAATTTTTAGGAACACTTTGCCTACTATAATAGAAATGGAAGATCAGTGCTGAAATTACAGGCAGACATTGGGGAAAAAAAGAAAAGAAAAGAAAAGATCTATTTTTTTAAACGACAGTATTTTTGCTATTAAAATACTGTTCAGAGACCTTCATCTCTAATGTAGGTTATTTCCCTGAAAATTCTGAATTTTAGATTGATTTTGACTATTGCTTTAATTTGCTTTGTAAAGAATTATGTAAATATATAAAACAATATGTAATATTTTGCTGCTTAGAAATGTTTTGAAGTTTGGCACCTTGTATCAATATTAAAGAGCTAATTTCTTCTTATTGTAATAATACAGTGAGTTTATTGGTTTCTGCCATATTTGTGCCACTTGTAAAGGGATGTTCATGCACCTTTTTTTGTTTGTTTGTTTTGATTTGATTTGGAGGCGAGGAAGGTTATCCATTGATTAAATTTCTGGACTAAAATCCAGTTTAAAATCCTAACAGGATTCCTGCTGAATGAACTGTTCATATCTTTGTCTAGGTTTTGAAGCCATTAAGTATTTCCCATAAACGTAAGTTGAGCTAAACAGAGATTATAATAAATCAGTGGAAATGGATGGATACATGAAGCACTTTGCAAAGCTAAAATGATTGTATGGATCGTAAATTAAGTGTTTATTACAACATCCATCTGCCAAGATTCTATATAACTCACTCATATACATGAACTGTAGTTGCATAAACCCACTGAATTAGCTCTCAAGGACTTTTGGAAAAATTCAAGGTTACATGAACTAGCCTACAGAATGACTGCTTGTCCTGTCTTGATAACAGACAGTAACAGAGCAAAACTGACAGTTTGATTCAGAGACAAATACAAGTCAGTCTTGAATGCCTGGCTTCCATTTTTCTGAGATGAGATAGCCATCTTTATAAAGCTTCAGTGGTGAACATCCTGTCAGTTTAAAAGGTCAGGCATTGCAAGTTATCAGCAAAAACGATGATGTACAGACTATTGGAAGAAAGAATGATTATATTATCTTCACTCACCTGTTATATATTTACTGTGCTGTCCATCCTCAACAAGTAGGAAGTTAATGGAAAAGAATAAAAGATGTGTTGAATGGTGAACTGATTTCAGGTGTGATGCAGTATATTAGACATAAAGAAGGAGATGCTGAAAACCATGGTGAGTGGGGTGAATAATTCTTGCTGATCTCACCTTAAAATATTCTTACCTTTAGCAAACAAATATTATATATTTTAAATTTAATATTTTATTAAGGCCACTGCAGTTTCTTATGCTAGATGTTAAAATGCAGAAAATTAATCTGCTTTCCCTGTTTCTGAAATGGACTCCACCCACACAGAATAAGTATCAATCAGGGACTGCCTTTCTAGCCATTGGGGAAAAGAAAAAAAAAAAAAAAAAAAAAAAAAAAAAAAAAAAAAAAAAAAAAAAAAGAGAGAGAGAGAGAGAGAGAGAACAGGTCATTCTTTGACTTTGTCTATGATTTGTATTTGTTTATACATATGTGGTGATTGATTCCATCTAGCAGCTGAGCATCCACACAGTCCCTTGCTTACTCTTTGTCACCCCCACATGCACGGAATGATGACAAAGGACCATCCTTGAAGTTCAATACTGAAGACTGCTGTATATAGCTATATGTGTGCGGTTTAGAGTAAAATCACTGCTGATCAAAAATGAGATTTTTAATTACTAAACCACAATATCAGTATTGATTATCTAGTCATTGCACAGCAGGCTGTTATATGGTAGTTTTTAATTAGAATATGAAGAATGTTTCTTGGGTTATGACACTGCTGTATGATATAAAAGTTCAGTTCTCTTTAAATAATTTCTCTGTATGCCAGCCTTCCATCACTTAAATGAGATATTTGGATTTCTTCTCTGATGTTTATGCTGTGAAGATAAATACACGTTTATGGTAGAAGAAGCCATGTGACCATTCAAAGAAGCATCTGGATGTGCTAGCTGGGTAATTTTTAAAGGTTTAAAAATAATCTTCCATCAAGAATGAAGTTGGACAAGTTTTTGAAATGTTATTTTGACAAAATGAATATATTAGGATAAAACCCAAACTTTTTTGAAGAAATGAAAGAATATTACATTTTGTGAGAATTTTTTAAAACTATATAAGCAACATAGTGATTTTGTGAATCAAATGTATAACCATTTATTTTCTAAGATATTTTACTCAGAATTTTCAGAAAAGTAGGTGGGTTTAGAGTATTTCATTTTAAAAAGACACAGTCATGTATTCATACTAAATTCTGTTTTCTGTGAGAATGTAAGCCATCTAGATTCTACTAAAAGTTGCTTTTAGTTTTGATTTTTCACTCTAAGGGTAGAAATATCACTGATATTCAGACTGCCATAGTATCTTTGAAAAATCAGTGGGCCAGATATTCTGTTTTAAAGTCTTAAGTCCTTTTTCCCATTAGTAAAAAAAAAAAAAAAAAAATCACCTATAAAATCACCACATAAACATGTAGTTCCTTTACTTGTATGATGAATGTTGTGTCATGTTTAGCAAGAAACATTACTTCAAAGCAGTAGTATGTATGGAGGCGATTACGGTGGACGTAGCGAAAAGATGACAGGACTATGGGATTTAGAAACCATTCTTATGTGGATTTCTTTTTCTTTTAGCTTTACTGATTGATGAGAGGCATGGAAAGTCTGTTGAGACAGCAGAATTTCTTAACACTCACAAAAGAAATAACAGAAATCATAGAAATCATGGAAACATCCCCCCACCCCCTACCCCCCCCCCCCCCCCCCCCCCCAACATTTGCAAGTACTAGGAAATGTTCATGTTGACATTGATGCACTTGAAAACTGCACTTGAAAACTGCAAAAAAGCCAGGCTACCACCTAGGACATGCATATTTAGGTATCAAATGCAGATTTCCTCTTTTTACTAAGCTGTTTCTAAGTAAATTGTTTTGGAAGGAGTTTGAATTTGCTCTCCTTGGAGAAAGAATATATATGTGCTACTCCTTTCCAGTATTTTCTTCTAAATTGTAATGCAGAGTTTATAGCAGCCCTGAAGGTAGCTGAAAACTCACCATCTTAATCAGAAAAAAAGGCACAGTAAAGTATGCTTTATCCTTTAGGGGATGAATACTATGTGAGTTATAAGGAGCTGGTGTTAAGAGGAGGTGATTATAGTTCGGTCTGATGTGATTCTTGGAAGAGAGTGATTTTATTAGACATGAGGGTAGCAAGTTGGTGACTGTAATGCCTTTGAATCTTTGCTTTACTTATGGGATGGCTCTGAGCTCAGTAAAAGAAGGCTGACATTTTATGTGCAGTTTATTTGTACATACTGAGGGTATTTCCAGCTTACACATTGTACTGCTTATCTTTTTGATGTATCCCAACAGACCACTCCTGTAATGAATATTGTAATCACCTAGATGAATCACTGAAGAAACAAATCGTGTCATGAAACTAATCAGGTTTCTGGATGTTATAGTGATGGAAAAAATCTGAGAATAAAACAATCAGCAGGCAAAATTGTATTAACCCTACTTAATACTAAATAATTAATAAATTAACATTCATCTTTATATGAAATATTTTTAATTACAGCATTTTTAGTGTCTCTTCAAATAGATAAAACTATCTTCTAGATATACACCTGCTATGTTTTCTAACTTTGATTATTGTACATTTTTATATTTTGAATTATTTCAAACTAAATTGAAACCCAGCATTCATATCTGCTGTAGTATTATGGGTTTCAAATTACAGGAGTAGCTTTGTGAATTCCACTGTAAAGTTAGCTACTATAAGTACTCAAGATATACCCAGCTTCCTCTTACAGCTAAAAGCTACAAACATGTCTGAAATACCAAAAGTTTTAAAGAAAATTCCATACTCCTTAGCTCCAGCTGCATTCTTCTGTCTTTCTGTGCATGTAGCACACAAACTGATTCCACAAAATGGGATGAAGTAAAAACATTTTAATCAGCTCAATGTTATACATAGATTACTTGACAATATACCACAGTATCTTTCAAACAGATGTCCTCTCTTTTATGATGTTATTTATGCATTTTCCCACGGTATATTAATTACTTTTTCCTGAACAACATAACACCAACACATACTGTAATTTTGAGTATCCTATTAGTTGTGTTAATCTATATTCAAGAAAAATATAAGATCCCCAAAAGAAAGGCTGAGGCCTTGGGTAAAACTCATTACAATTGACTATGAAGAGTCATGGTGAATTTTATTTTCTGCTATATTCTTTTTGTATTCATGCTTTACATGAAAATAAAAGGTTTTGTTTTCACAAGATGAACTACATAATGTAATTTTTTTTCAGGAGGTGTTACTGCAAGATGTTAGGAAGGAAAATGCAAGCCCTTGAACATAAAACTCATCTCAGCTGTGCTGTTAAGAATCACTGGGATACAAACCTGCACTCAGTCAGCCAGTTTCTAGACTAAAAAACTTTTTTTTTTTTTTTTTTTTTTTTTTTTTTTTTGTCGTCACTTGAAAAAGGTATGAGAATAGATCATAAGTCACCTAAGTTGTCAAGTAAATTTGCATTATTGCAGAATGTTTATTTTAGGAGGAAATAGGTGTACAAAAATGTAACAAGATCTTTCTAGAACAAACTTCCTGGATGAAAACCTGCTAAGCATTGTCATACAAACTCTGTAGTCAGCAAGTATATTTCTGAGTGTTGTGCTTCATTTGATAGCAATAGTTAATGAGCTATCACAGTATGAAGATTTATTTTATCTGAATTATGAACAAAATATCTTGCTTAAATAAGCTTGCTTCTTAATAAGCAATACTGAAACTTTTCAACTCTTACAAAATACAGTATTTTGCTACGAGCTCAGTGTTCTTTTCCTGCTCATGAATGCCCATATACAATTTGCTTTAATGTCCTTAGAGCTCTAATTTTGTAATCTTATCAATAGACTTCTGTGTCAATCTTGTCTCGGTTTTGAATTACAATACAGCAACTTTGACTGGAAAAATATTCTGAGCCAAACAAACTCCAAATCTAAGTCTTTATATTATTTATGAGCTCAATAAAAGAAAGACATAGACCTGTTGGATTGTGTCCAGAGGAGGGACACAAAGCAGGTAATGGGGCTGAAACATCTTTCCTGTGGAGACCCTGACAGATTTGGGGTTGTTCAGTCTGTAGATGTCTCTGGGGAGATCTTATAGGACCCCTTCAGTACTTAAGAGGATTGTATAATAAAAATGGGGACAGAATTTTTCTAATGAATGCCCACAAAAGGCAGCGGTTTTAAACCAAAGAATGTTGACTCAGACTAATATGAGGAAGAAATTTTTTATGATGAAGGTGCTGAAACACTGGCAAAGGTGGCCCAGAGAGGTGGCAGACTCCCCAGCCCTGGAAACAGATTGTACAAGGCTTTGAGCTATCTGATCTAGATGAAGATGATCCTGCTCATTGCAGGTTGGGTGGACTGGAAGAGCTTTAAAGGTTCCTTACAACCCAAATGCTTCTATGATCCTATGATTCTAAATCAAATTATTGGAGAAAGGGGTTTGTTTGATAGAACATATTCAGGAAACCAATATCTTCAATATCTAAAAAATAATGTTATTAATCAGTAGTTTGTATGATCAAAAGCCTTGTCCATACCTAGTTCTTAAGAAATCTCAAAATATTTATCACAATTTTGTTCTTATCTGAATTTTTTGAATAAGACAAATCCAAATATATTAGTTTGTATCTTTTAACTCAATTCCAATTGCAAATCAGAATACATGCATTGATCTGTGTTAACCACTTATGTCTCCCATTGTTGGCTAATTAGCTATTTCATTTTGTAGAAATCAAGATAGTAATTCAGTAAAGACATTGATTTTTTATCTCGTATTTCTCATGCAAACAAAAAAAAATTACCATTATTATTTTTGTATTTACCATATGTGAGCTTTTTCCTGTACAACAGAGTTTTAGAGGGTAAGGCACTACTATTTATGCTAGAAAAAAAAGAGTTGAGGCCTACAAATTCATACAGTCTGAAATTGAATGGGCTCATTAGACATTTATCTTTGGGCTTATAGCTTCCAATACTTAGCAAGAAACATGATATATAAGTATATATCCAGCACTAAGTGAAATTTATTTAGTACAATATCTCATTTCATCCTAAGATGAAACAAGGTCCACACTCAGCAAATACTCTAAATTAAAAATATGTGCTATGTAGAGGCTTGCCTTTTCTTTTTCATATTTTGCAAATTCAAAATTCTTTATTAATATTTTTGTACTGTGATCTGAAAATGCTATTCACTTAGTACCTTACCACAATCAAAATATTTGAATTTTTGAATCAACTGGCTTGATTTTAATGTTGAGAGGATTTTCTTTAAGAAGCACTGCCCATGGCAAGGGTGTTGGAACTAGATGATCATTAAGGTCCTTCCAGCTCTGCACCTAAATACAGTTGTCTTAGTGTTATTTGTCTATTTGAGTGTCATCAAACAGAGAAACAGGTTGCCTGGAGAGGTTGCATAGTCCACATCTCAGAAGATATTAAAAATCTCACTCTGTGTGATTCTGGGAAACCTATTCAAGCTGTCCCTGTTTGAGCAGTGGGGGGAATTAGATGATATGGAGAAGTCCTTTCCAGCCTCCACTATACTGTGATAGATTCTGTGATTCTGATGAATAGCTTTTTCTGAAGAAAAAAGAATTTGCATTTGTCATGAATTATGTTTACCTAAAGAGTGGGATTGCTCTTTTTGATATAATACATCCAGTTTAAAAGAGAAATTAAACTTCTTTTAAATTAAAAAAAATCTACAACAGTACCCCATAATCAAATTGACCCTTTGAATGAAGTTGTCATAAAACTGATTGTAATAAACTCTGTCAGAAGGAGGAAGTCTCTACTTATCTCTTTAGCTTATAATAATAAATGATGGTGTGATCCAGAGGTGCAAAAATCTATTTGGTTTGCCCTAGCAGCTGCCTCATTTCTAACCCTGTGACTGATATAAAAAATGCACAAAGACATTAATTATACTAATAAACGCAATAAATCTGTAAGAAATTGAACAGAATAAAAGGAAATCAAAAAAAATGAAGATAAGATCTGGCCACAAGTTTGTTGGTAGGTCAGAATATGTTCACAACATGCCATGAGAAACATATTCAGAGAGCCTGTGTGTCTGTGGTCTAATTGCAACCCACAACTGGGATACATGAGTTGTTATGAAAATAATAGAATCATAACATCAAAAACGCATAGAATAATTTGAGTTGGAAATGACCTTAAAACTCATTTTATCTAACTCCTCTGCAATGATCAGGGTCATCTTCAACTAGATCAGGTTGCCCAGAGTCATGTCCAACCTGACCTTGAATGTTTCCAAGGATGGGAAATCTACAACATCTCTGGGCAAGTTTTCCAGTATTTCATCATCCTCATTGTAAAATCTTCTTCCTTATATCTAGTCTGAATTTTAGTTAAAAAAACACTACACTTTATTCTATCACTACAGGCCTTAATAATGCCTGTCCACTTCTTTCTTAGAAGGCCAGTAGTTCCTCCTTTCTAAACCTTTTAACAACTGGACAAAGTTTTTCCTTTTTCCAGTCACCTGGGACGTCACCTATTGCCATGACTTTCCAAGATGTCATGGTGTAAAGCTCCAGACTCACTCAACGAGCTTCCTAAAGTGGCTTAGGTTTTCCTAAACTCTAAGGCAAGCTCACAGGAGAAACATGTTCTCAGGAGGTAAAACAACAAACCTTATAATAATAATCACTTCTTGAGTTCCAGCATGATTCTGGTTCCTGGGACTCCCACCCAGGTGGAGCTTCAGGCGTGCCAGTGACTGACAGACGACTGACAGACACTCTGGGCTGGAGGAGAGCATCCAGGGCAGGTGGGGTGTGGAGCAGTGCACGTCCCATTTTTCACAGAACATGCTCTGCCACCTACCCACACACCACCCCCTCCATCCCCTCCACCACCACTTTCATTGTTTCGAGACAGTAATAATTTTATCCAATCTCTCACATATGGAGAGTTTCTTTTCCACTACATCAAGCCAATTCACTTGGAACTCTGAGATGCATATCATATAAGAACCTCTAATAAAGATGTTAAATTTTCAGTAGGAAAAAAATTTAGATGAAACACCCCAATCTTGACAATCTCATGTTCTCTTCAGACATTTCAAAGCTATAACGTTTTAAGGTAAAGTTACCGCTCCGAGTAATATGCTGAAATGCTTGCAAATATTTCCTCCACTCCAATTTCCTTAGACATGCATTAGATTGGATAAAGTCTGACAATTCAACAGTCATTAGGAGTTACTTGACATAGCTTTGCATATGTGCATCAGCTGAAGAAGATGTATATTGTTAGGATGATTAACTCATTGTTTATTGTACCAATGAAAGGTCAGACATAGATCACAGTAAATCCCTGTGTTAGTAGTAAAATTAATAATATTTAGATTTAAAAAAAGAAAATATTTTATACACATGTAGAATTTCCTAGTAGTAGTGTTCTGTTATAGAGTTACTTTGCAAGGAGATTATTGTATTGTCCAGTATAGATTATGGGAGGTGTAACAAAATTTTGAACGCATGGAAAAGATTTTTCAGCCATCTCTCTTTACACATAAAGTGCCTTCATAAGAGTAGAGATGCTAGGCCAGGCAAGACACCATAGTCCATCAGCAACTGATTTTATACCAGTTTCTAAAACTTAATTATATTTTAATTAAGGTAATCCTCTAGATATTCCATAAATATCAAAGTCTCATCTCTTGTGTGAAGAATCATCTCCTTCATAATGATAGAACAAATATTTTATCCTTATTAATATATGCCTGTAAGAAAAATTAAAAATACTTTTACTGGTTTTGTTTCTTATTTATGAAAACTAATAAGTTAAAACTGTTATAAATAATTCTTTTTCTTTGGCTTGTTATATGATGATATTTGATGTCAGCCTAAAGATAGATTCTCAAGGTTCCTTTCAAGAGTAGAACAAAGTACTATCCATATTTCCCTTCCTTCACCGGCTATGTAAGACCTGTGGAACCTGATGGATTTGAAAAGCCTATTAGTTTTCCTATGTCTTAGTATTTCTATCACACTTTGTACACTAAGATTTTGAGTACAGATGCAACAGTACCACAACAAAAATCAGAATGATGAATAGTTTCAAGCCAGGCCCTTATTGTCCTGTCTCAAGTGCATTCAGTATCTCGAAACCATCACATCCAGAAAATTTTGAGATCAAAAAAGATCAATAAAGCACAACAACCAAAATGAAGTCAGAAAGGAGCCTTTGCTACGTCTTTTACCTGGTTTATTTTATCTCGTGTGGTCCCAAGTCGTGGAAAATCTCAACGGTTTAATAGCTATATTTCACAGTATTTTTTAATCATCCATTTCTTTCTCTATTGGCTTCATATCCCTCCTTAGTCCAAAGATAGACCCTCAAGTTGCAGTGTGTGAAAGAAAATTATTTTCGTATACATAAATCATTTAAATCCAAGAAAATGTAGCTGTGTTTTTAAACTACAGGTTTGTTTTTCCTAAAGAGTTTATTACCTTAAATATTATTTTAACACTTGTCCTCTCTTTAAATTTAAAAAAATGTATTCTCTTTAAATATTTAATATACTAACTTGAAAGGCTGATACACTACCGATGAAAAATGTATACGTAATATAAAACAGTATATTACAATGCAGTGGTGAGCTACAGGAATGTATTCTTCCTAAGAATAATTTCTGTGCATAAATTATATTCATAAACTCATCCATAAGAACAAATTATGAAACAATAACTTTTTTTTTTGGTACTTTCCTTACTGTAGCTAATTATTCTTACATTGAGAAGGAATAAAGGAAAGAGATGGAAAATTCTATAAAATTGTTATTTCAGTTTACTGGAGTTCATTTTCCTAGACATCTTGCACATCACTGTCAAAAATATCAGACTTTAATTCCTCTGTTGGCCAAACTCTTACATTCACAGGCACTGTGCGGGCGTTGCACACAAACAGTTTTTCAGTGACTCTTCTACAGACACAGAGTTACAGAGGCTCTTATCCATCTCACACTCCGCCTTCCCTGTTGTCCAGAGGACTTATTAGAGTTCTCTCTGACTTTTCAGATAAAGCATTTTGGATTCCCTAACACTGAATGCATTTTACATAATGAGTAAGAAATCTCTTTTTCTACCTTATGTATTTAAAAAAAACCCCAACGACTTCATGGTGTATTTTAAGAAAAACATACAAAGCTGAACAAGATTAAAACAAAACAAATCATTCTATTGCTTACATAATTTATAACCATCAATGTAAGTCTTCTGCCGTGACTCAGATGAATGCAGTATTGAAATGGACCCCTCAGTCTGCAACAGCTCTTGAGTCCCACTGTACAACTGGGGTTAGCCAGAGTAGAATTTCCAAGGTGTAGCTGAAATACAAAAGAATTACAACCTTAGAACATGAACTGCAGAAAAAGAAATCCTAGGACATGCTGAGTGAGAATTTCAGCTCACAGGTCAACCAAGTCACCCAAGGCCTAATTTACATGAAAGTTTTTCTTCCCCTATCAGTCTTGATTTAGTATACTCTAAACATTAATAAGTACTAGATTTCTGTACTTGGAGAATGAACTGTAATTTCCTGTAAGGAAAAAAATAAAAACAAGTATTAAATGTCTGTCATACAACAGAACCTTCTGTTGATTACCATGTCAAAGAATCTTCTACTGTAGGAGATACAGGACTTGGCCAGCGAGAAATTCCTCTCTTTGATACATAGCTACATATTCCGCAGGGATATAGCATCTTTTATGCAGATCTGAATTTACTTAGGAATGTATTTCACAATGAATAACATTTCAGAGAGCAAAGGATGAGCAATGATTGGAGCAGCTCTGTAAAAAATATAGAATAAATTGTTCTTTCTGAAATTATCTTTAACTTTGACAGATTTAGTGTAATGCTCAAATAAGCATATACTCTCCCTGTCAGCAGTGCCATAGTGTTTAGCCTTTATAATTTTTCTACCTGCACCTGGATTAGAAATGTGAGAAATAAGTCATTAAGCAAAAAAGTCTTCTATATTGGCTATTGTGCTAGACCATGTCCTGCTGTACTCACCTAAGCAACATTCCAGAGACACAGTTTTGATTTTTTCATTAATAAGGATCCTGCATTTTTTTTTCTTTTTTTTCCACTGCAAAAATAATTCGGGTTTTTTGCCATGTTTTTTTGCACTTGTATGGTTCACCTCTTGGAATGTATTAAGTGTTTTTGATCCTTTTTACATGTAATTAGATCTCACAGTTGGTTAATTGCAACTTATTAGATAATATTAGGTTTCTGAAAAACATTTCTTTTGACAGTTTCATTAGCTTATTTGAAGATTTGACACGAGTTTTGAAGATTGAAGAACAATAGATTATTCAAGAAGCATACTAACACCAAGAAGGGACTGTGCTCTTCGCTCAGAACAATAAACCACCACTTCTGTTATTACAGATGATCTGGAGACTACAAGATTGTGCTGCAAACCAGAGGCAAAGATTGGAAGTACAGAAATTAGGTGGGAAAGGATTCTGAGGAGAGAGTAAAAAGCCCCTTCAAATCTATTAATCTTTCTTCAAACCACAACAAATGACACTTTAGGATTCCCCAGTGCAGCAGATGAAGCACAACTGAATACCTCAGTAAAAGGATGGCTCAGATGGTTTTCAGTTTTGTTCACTTGATCCTTCAGGGACGACAATAAAGGGAACAAGATAATGAAATCAACAGATAAATCCCAGAGAGGTGTTATTTAAGTTACGTGCATATCTGTTGAGAACTAATGGATGTGCTCTCTGAGAGCAGTTAGCACTGTATCTCTTTGGAGTTTGAGGCTGGTGCTGAAAATAAGAGAAACTGTAGAGAAAAAGAGATGAGGAGAAGACTGAGAAACTGACTGATATGAATCCTATGCAATTTTAATATGCAGAGGGGGGTAAAACAAAACTAAAACAAAAGTCAATCCCACACCAATATATTAGAAGGAAGGATGTAAAAACAAAAATAGTACTCATATTGACCAAAAGAGAAGTCAGGGGATTCTGACTGTGCCTGTTGCTATTATAAGACTTATTATGTTCTAAAAGAAATATCATAAATATTTGTGCCCTAAAATGTCAGCTTGATTGCTGAAATGAGAATCTACACTGTAGGATGTAAAACCAAATACTCTGAATGGAAATGTATAAATAAGAGAAATTGACAGTTTAAATTTTTTAATTGTAAATTGGGGATAAAAAAGAAACAAAAAGAGTAGCAGAATAGTATTGTACATATTTTACTTGTACATTAGGCTCTAAGCAAATAAAGGCTAACATGGGGAGAATATTTACTTGATTAAATTTTTCTTTTAAAGATATAATATGACCATATTGAAATTAAATGCTATGGATATAAAAAACATGTTATCAGGGAAACTGGACAAGAAACTACTGTAAAAATATGTTGGAAGGAGAAAACTATTGAAGTGGTGGAAAAGATTTATTAGAGCCATTAAAGTAAATACTGTATAATGTATTGTACACATCTACAAAGCCTAGTAATACAATTCAGGTCTGTTTTTTACAACACTGATTAGAATAAGGTTTTTTATAAATTAGACTTGCCCCAAGAATACATAATCACATGCTTGCAAGACAGCTAAAGAACTGTGTATTTCTTTTGATATAATGCTGCAAATCATAAATGAAATAAAAGTGTGAAATGAAAAATCTAACAACCTAAAATAGCATTGAAGGAGGATGGATTAGATCATCCTGGGACAAAATTTTTGTATTGCTTAACTACTAAAATTGTTTAAGAGGAAGTAAAAAGACAATAAAAATTGTATTTCAATGTTCTGAAGGATGATTAGTCACACAGGACCCAGATTGAATAAGCACTGACCCTGGAATACTGCACGTACTTAGGCAACAAGTCAAAGATGATGATAATTGAGGACTAGCAGTTCAGTAGATTGTTCCTGACCATCCTGTGCCTGTAGATACAGCCAAGGTACTGATTAGGCTTCACGACAGACTGTCACCCTTCTTGAATCATTTTAACATAATTATGCTCTTTCAGCTATCATTTCCCTGTATTTGGCATGGACAAAGCCAATTTAAATGCATTTCCTGTAAATGGGCAATTTTCATAGGTATTGGATGTGGTCTTGGACATTTAAAGTTCAATATCTTTGTCATCAGATAGCTTTTGCATGGATTTACAATTTTGTGCTTGTTGGGGAGCTTAGTTGAGTATTTTAAGATTCAGGCTCTCATTCTTTGCAACTCTTCCTAGTAAAACAGCCAGAGAGAAAGGGAGAAAGTGACTACATGTCATATGTATTCCTCCTTATTATTTTTAACCTTTTTTCCTAAGAACTTTAATTTTTTTGTATTTTTTTTTTATTTTCCTGTTCACTAAACGGAGAAATATGTCTTTGTATTTGTGTGTATATATGTAAAAATCAATCTTCACACATTCTGGATTATGATTAAAATGAAAGCATTCAAAGCATTTTCAATAGGTGAGTAATTATAAAAAGATTTAACACACTCCAAAGTGACAAAAACAACAATATACCTGGCAAATACTCAAGAAAGAAACAAGAGTAGGTATCATTTTCTTAGATTTTACACACCACCCAGTTACCTTTCTCTTGGTAAAAGAACACGAAACAAAAGTCAAGGCTTACACCACAGTTCATTCAGAAAATACATAAAAGCTGGGTTGATCAATATGGCAAATTTATATAATACACTAGTAGTATAAATATATTGTAGTAGAGTAGTATTATACACTAACTAGTATTATAATACACTAAATAGTTCATTAACTAACTTAGAAAAAGTGTGACAGTGATAGAAGTTTTAATTTAGATGTGATGTCCGGTTTTTGTACTAGATTTAGGCAAGTCTATATATAAACAGAAAACATTACTCTTGCAGAACAATAATCTGGACCATTCTGAGCTTTTGAACCAATAACAGTGATCATACTACTTGTGGGGGACCTTTTAAAAAACAGATACTATGCTGCGTCTTTTTCCTTCATGAATAATTATGGGCCATGCTACTTTTCGTACAAGAACCTTTAGCTCTGTTGCATCAAAATGGTTGAGAAAAACAGGGTAATGGCTGCATAAAGGTAAATTGGGCACTCATTCAAGAAAAGGCCAATTATAGAAATCCTAGTACACAGATTTCAAGCAACAACTCTGTATTTTCAAAATACAGAGTTCCAGTCTTTTATCATCTATTTATATAGATGATATTTATAGATATTTTGTAAAATATATCAAGTGGTCTGACATATTTTTTCCATTTTAGAATTTCATCTGTGCTCTGTATATCTTTATTACATTTCCGTAAATTATATTTACTTCCATAGCATTCAACTGCTCTGTAGTGTTCATTTATACTCATCCAAAGCAATTAAACTATTTTCTGCATTTTATAAGATATTCAGTGTTCCATATTTCCACACTTTATCCCCACCCAAACCTATTTTGTTTCTCTACTTAAATCTTAAAAAACAATTAAAATGTAGAAACAGTTGTCTCTAAAGAAGATTAGTATAGAGGCAGAAGAAAGCTCACATTTCCCTCTAATACTACTTCACCAATTAAGAATTTAAAATAACAGCCTTTCTCTACAGGAATCAGACTCTAATTAATTATGTTCCACAGAGTCAGTGACAACTCATGCTAACAGAAAAGCACAGATTTAAACTCTTCTTAACATCACTCTCTTATTACATTTCAGGTCTTTCAGGGAGTGAAACTCTATACAATATTGTCATGTCAATTCACCTTGGGGTATGATTCTGCTAAGTGGTGTAACATTTTATTCTATTTTGTTGCTTTTTTGATCAAATTGTTGTCTGATTACCATCTTTACTTCTTCTTCATATCATAACTCTCTAAAGTGTAATAAATTTTAAAACACAATTTTAAATCTGTTGAAACTCCAGTTTGGTTTTTTAAAAGAAGAATAAGATTTGCTGTAGATAGCACCCACACATAGATTTGACTAATTTCCCCTGATGTATGTACAAACCTAATATTAAGTTGTATTATCCTCCTGAGAAACTAAACAGAAGTGCTTTAAGGAGATGTTTAAAAACTGATCATAAATATGGGCCTCCTCTTCAATACATTATAATTGATCAACAAGGATACAAAGTGAAGCTTATTAATTCAGAAACTGTCTTACTGAAGGCTGTGAGTATTAAATTACAAAATGATATTTTTTTCCTTAATGGAATTTCTTAAAGCACATGAGTAATACCAAAAAAAATTCCACATTTAACCCAGTTTTATTCCCAGAGTATTCCCAGTTTAGCTTATTTTAAAAGATGAATTTTAATTAAAAGCAAAAGGGGGAAAGACAAAGGCAGGAAAAATAGACTAATGTATTTAAGGTCTGAGTGACCAAGGGTTTGTTTTGTTCTATGAGAGTTTACTTGTTTTGAAGTAAAAGATAAACAGTTCAGCAGAATAGAACAGTCTTTGTTTTCTTTATCCTGCTAGTTCTGCATAATATTCAAAGCTAATAAATGTCTTTGACTAGTACTAAATGTCGGGAAATTCAACAGAAAAACTGAAAGGTAAAAGGAAACATAATTTGAGAAATTAAGGGACAAAAACTGTTGAGTATAAAATAAACATTTAATCCTTGGAGTTGCACACAGACATAAGACACCAAATTTAAAAATGCATCTAACTGAAGTCATCTCTCACCCATTAATGAGAAGAAACAGGTATTTTAAAAGCAATTTGGTGAAGGATTGATTTTTCCAAGTAAATGGTGCTCTATAATATTTAATGTCACTCATCATGTCTTCCTTGATAGAAATTGAAAAACCAAAAAGGATAAAACCAGTTTTAGCATTGGTATGCTTAACACTCGTTGACTCAGGTACTTTATATTCACCCTCAAAGGCATTCTCAAGGCCAAATTCCCTTATCAACCCCTCTGGCTCAGTCTGAGACTCTAATTGGACATCATGGGAGTACTCATCTGGAGAGAATGTCAAGTCTAGTCAACATCCTCTGATGTAGTTTCAGGCAGTCTAGACCCAGATGTACATTAAGATATTTTCCAAAGAACACGTTCCATTATGCCCTCAAGCTGGGCTGTGGAGTCAATGTACCTGTGACTCTCAGCACTGAGGAACTCTGCAGATGTTTGCTGCTACCTTCTAGTTTCACCACTGCAGTGGCAAAGCAGAGAATGTTCACAAGAAACAGAACAGCTAGTCTGGTTTGTTCACAAGAGCGTTTTCTCAGAGTTCCTGCTCCAGTACTGGCTGAAAGACAAGACACTAACTGAGTTGTCTTTCAGGATGTAAAACTTTCAGCAAACAGGTAAATTATAACATGCCTGCATAAAAACATAGCAAAAGTGTACACAATCTTTACCACTTGACACCTGCTCAGCTGAATTTAATGCACTTATTTTTTCTTTCCCTCCTTGTCTTCATTCCAGCTACTCATTTTTGAACAACTGTGCTGCTCATAATCAATACGAAAGCCAGCCCTGGCTCAGAAATAAAAGCAATTAAAAAGGAGATTGACTCTTTAACGTTTATTCACACACACAAAAAATACCCTAATCCACATTCCTTCCATATTTCTGCATTGGTCCCAGTTTGCCCAGATTTTTTTTACTTCATTCAACTCAGCAGTGAAACTAACCGCTGAGTAGACACGTGGAATAACATTTCCTACAACTTACACAGATGCTTAACTCCTCACCCATGTTCTAGCAACCTTGCTTTGTGATGAGATGTTAGAAATACAATTCAGCATGGGCATTCATATAAAAATGCTTTACAACTGCTTGGAAGACAGATTTCTCCTGACATTTCTTTTCCTCACTTCTATCAGTACTCTAGGTCTATTATAGGATGGACTTGTTTTCCAATCCCCCTTCCAAATGTGCCTTAGCCTTCAGGTAAAATGCACTTTACAGCAAAGCAATCCTAAGGAACAGTCTCTCAGAACAATGAAGGAATTCCCTGAGTTCCCTTCAAAGAATCATCAGTAATGGGAAACCAGTACAGACCTGAGAAAATACAGGATACAAACAAAATAACTCTGAGGAGAATTCAGAGCCATTGGCAAACATTTCTTTATTCCCAGCTGCTAAGAAAATTATTTAGTAATTCTTAATACAGAGAAACTGAATAGAGGGTTGTTCAAACCAGTGCAGTACTCCAAATTCATATCCAGTCTGTACAGTAAGAATAGTCATTGGGACTAAGAATCAGTTCACTTACTGTGAAGTGACGCTGTGACCTTTCTATTTTTAGGGATATTACTTAAGAGTACTTCCAAATGAGTAATGAAAATTACAACAAAAGCAGCGTATTTTATTATCTCTGTTTTGGTGTGTTTAAAAGAGTAACCTCAAGGATCTTGGTTTTGAAGTCAGTGTTAACATTTCAGCTGGTTCAGATGCAAGAAAAAATATTTTAAAAAAAGGTAAAAAATGCACAAATGCATGGAATATTATATATCTATATCATTCACATGACATGGACAGGATCAAAGACAATGTCATAATACAGAAAGCCTGTTAGTGAAATAATAGCAGCAGAAGGAAAACCAGAGGTGATACCAGTCCAGAGGGGAAAACTAATGAAGAAAAGAAAAGTAGGAAATGAGGCTATATCAGGCTCTGAGTACACAAATCTGTGAAAGACTGCATATGACATGAAAAGGTTTATCTGTCAATGTATAGAAGGCAGAATTCATAAACAGTCATGAAAGAATTGTGTAATTATATTAATGCTAACCCATGAAAGGTTTTTAAGTTTTTTCTGGATTTGTTTAGTTTTATTTACACAGAATAAACAGCCTGCTATTAAAAACTTCTTTTTTTTTTTTTTTTTTTTTTTGGATGATATTTGATATTCCCTCAGGTGTGCAAAGAATGTTTATGTGACTGCGGTTACAATTATATCTCTGAACCCAGACATACCTCAAAATTATCAATAATTAATTAGAACTAGTCCATGGGTTTTCTCAGCTACATCTACAGTATTTTCTGCTTGATAAAACTGTCTTTACCTTATGCACCGTGCATTCATTCCCACACAGATTAAGCACTTGATTGCAGTTTAGCAAAGTAAACTATGCACAGCTTTCTAAAGGGTATTAAATATAGGCCTTAATATAAAAAAGCGTAACTCTGGTAACCGACCTTAGTCTTACTAACATGTTAAAAAAATCTCATCCTAAAAGCTTAACCCCTTGTGGTTTTTTGGAGTTCATTATCCACAGAGGTAAAAACTCAAACCAACAAACCAAAAAATACCACTGTCAGGGGACCCGTCCCTGGTCCACATGGCCCTGTGAGAGTGTGACTGAAAGAAAATGAACAGTGGAGACAAAAAGAGGAGATGATCTGGGGAGTAATGAGCCTTGAAAGACATGAGATCCCTATAAACATGTATCCACAGAAGTGGTGTTGCACATATTTTGTCCTTCCTTCCCTTCCAAATAAAAAAGCATTTATGAATAGCCTTGGTATCTGGCCTTCTGCAGAATATTGAGAAGGGTAACATTTTTCCATAATACATTGCTGTTTGTTCTGAAATAGTTTTAGACATTTGTAATTAACATGTGAAATAAGCTAACAAAGCAGCAGAAATGTCAAAGTACCATGAAGTCTTATTGCTAGAAACTCATGAGCTGCTTCATTAGTTCAGATCAAGACTCAAGCAGAGTTTTGATTAATTTTTGTTTTAAATTCACATAGTTAATCTTACATAAGAAGGTAAATTGCCTGAGAAAGTATTTCTTCTCCCATGCATAATCAAGTTAATACTCACTCATGTTGAAATAAAATCAAAAAATCAAATCATTTTTGGTATATAAGTTAGTAATGAAGGAGTGACTCATAAAGATTAAAAACAACAGGTAAGGGAAGGGTCAACTTCAACATTTCCTTTCTACTCCCAATTCACTAAAGAATATACAAAGAAATTAAAATAGTTTTCATTATGAAATTCTTTATAGTTTTTTAAAGTTTAGTAAGAGTTAAATACTAAGTTTTGTGTTGTCTCTCTTTTGATGTGTGTCAATGACATCAAGGACAACATTGTTAACCACTTTTTATTCTGTGTAGTTATGCAGAAGTAAAATGTCATGTTGTTTTGAATTTAAAAAAAGGAAGTCTAAAAACATTTCTTTGTCATTTAATTACCCAATATCTCTATCACCACACCAGTATGCCCATGTGCTATATAATCTGCTCGTAGTCACAGGTCACAAATTTTTCTGCCATTGGCTAAAATGTTTTCTTTTAAGTGTTGAAAAGTCATGATGTGAACACAATAAACTGAGCAAAGATGCTAACACAGATAACTGCAAAATGCTGCCTACTGCTACCTGTAAATACAAAGAGTAATAGTTAAACTTCCTCATCCTTCTTACTTTCAAAAGCAATCACACAGCATCCCATTAACCAGACTTCCCTACATACACTGGGCTGTATTGCTGAAGTTACAAGATCCCACCATTTTATCAAAATTTATGAAGATTACTGCTAGTGTTTCTTGCAGCTTCACCTGCACTGTCCATGTAATATTTACCTCAAAACCCCAAGCAGAGTTCAGTGAGAAACTGGCATTTCCTCATCTTCTCATTTGCTTTTAACAGTGCATAATAGGACACAAATCAGTAGACTTCCAAAATACCCAGTATCTTACTCCCAGAGTAAGAGCCTATGTGAATTGCAAATAGTTGTCTGATCCTTTGGCATTTTGAATGCATGCACCCTTTAGCAAGAGAGGAAGTTTGTGTGGCTGTGTCCCTCAGTGGACAGATGATGAGACGTGTACTACTGGCAATAAGAAGGGCCTGCCACAATTATCTCAGTCCCAAGAGCCTAGTTATCTCATCAACACCACTACAGAAAACTTTGGAGCTGATGCAGAGGAATCTGAATCTATCTG
Source organism: Hirundo rustica (assembly GCF_015227805.2). Classification (NCBI taxonomy): domain Eukaryota; kingdom Metazoa; phylum Chordata; class Aves; order Passeriformes; family Hirundinidae; genus Hirundo; species Hirundo rustica. The sequence continues at coordinate 37,624,181 of NC_053455.1, forward strand.
CAGAGTATGGGATTGCAAGGAAAGGCAGGGGAGGCAACGGCAAGGGGAGGAGATAAATGTGTTTGCATGTACTTTTGGGTTTATGAGCATCCACCACCATGAAGACTTTGCAAAGGGGAGTTGGCCATACAAGTTTTTTCATTCTGTGCCATAACAGCCCATAACAGCATATTTAGCAAAATTATCATGGATTTTTACAAAACTGTAGGTCCTGCCCTTACTTACCACATGATATAGACAGATCATGGCATAAGAATATCTACCTCTATTTTCAGGAATACAAGCTTTTTGTTTACTGCAAGTGACCATAGCAAATGCAGGACATCAAATGAGTCCATGCTTCCTGACATGAGTACAAAGGATAACTACTAGCTGTGCCCAAAATACCTGTTTTATTGTTATATGGAAAGTCTGCCAGAAAACCCACACAAACTGTTCAAACAGCCCAATGGGTGTGAAGCACTTTTTCATTCTCAGTGGACGTGCCTGAAAAGCAGAGCTGTGCTGAAATATGACTAACACGTTTTTCTGTGGAAATTATGGCCTATAGACTCTTACCTCCTCTCGCACAATCCTGTTTCGATCGGTTAGATTCTTTTTGTGTTGTCATAGCAACAGGGAGAAACCTTACCACCCTGATCAAAATTCCCTGACATTCATCCTAAGAAGACTTCTAAGCAAGCAAGCAAGCAAGCACTTACTCTCTTTACTACGATTTCTGACTTTTTCATCTATATCAGAAGTATTTCTGTCAGAGAAGAGTGGTTTGCTACTCTTGAACAACAACAAGGGATGTTGAAGAAGTTTTTCCCAGTCTGGAAGGGATCAGACTTTGTGTGGGTGCTGGGCATGTACACGCAAAACAGTGTGGGTGTTACAGATGTGAACTTCATTACAGGTGTCTCAGTAGCTTGGTGATTCCTCCAAAATATGCTTGTTTGAGATTTGGGGTTTTTTGGTGGTTTTTTTTTTGTTTTGTTTTTTGTTTTTTGTTTTTTTTTGGGGGGGGGGTGGTTTTTTTTGTTGGGGTTTTTTTTGGTTTTTTTTTGTGTGTTTTTTGTTTTGTTTTGTTTATTTGGTTTTTTTTTTTTTTTAATTTTTTGGTGTCACCTTTCTGATTTATTGATGAGTATTCATTTTTCTCTTCCTGATTATACATCATCGAATTCTCCAGTTCCTACTGAATTTCTGCTTAAAATATATTGAATATATATATAAATATATTGAATATATATATAAATATATAAAATATATATTGAATATATATTTGTCAGAATGACAAATATACTGAAAAAAAAGAGCAGAAATCAAAAGTAAAGGTTTCTTGTATGGGTCTTATGTAAGTCATGACATTGTATTTGGAAAAGACAGAGGAGGTATGAGGGAAGACACTCAGAGAGTATTTCATAACAGTTAAAGTGGGATAACACAAGGTATTATGCTGCACATGAGGATAGCTTCTGTTAGATTAGCTCTGTTTACAGACTTTCAAGAAATGATAAATCAAGACAGACATAGCCATACTTGATTATAGACATTCTTTGGATTTTTTCATCACCTGTTGGAATGACATGTATGTAAATCAAAACCTCTGTCTGAATAAAATTTGGATTTGTTCAGCCTAGAGAAGAGAAGGCTCCAGAAAAGCCTTACTGCAGGCTTTCATTACCTACAGGGGGCTAAGAGAAAGATGAAGAGGGACTTTTTACAAGGTCATTTAGTGATAGGACAAGGGGGGGATAGCCTTAAACTGCAAAAGAGTAGGTTTAGATTCCATATTAGGAAGAAATTATTTCCTATGACAGTAGTGAGGCACTGGAACAGGTTGTACAGAAAAGCTGTGGATACCTCATCCCTGAAATGGTTTAAGACCAGGCTAGATGGGGCTTTGAGCAACCTGTTTTAGTGGAAAGTGTCTCTGCCCATAGTTGGAGGGATTTGAAATTAGATGGTCTTTAGGGTTCCTTCCAACCTAGACCATTCTATGATTCTGTGATCCTATTATAGTTATTGTGAAAGTTAAATAGTTATAAAGGAGTGAAATTAGGAAATTATGCAATATTTACCTCAAAACCCCAAGCAGAGTTCAGTGAGAAACTGGCATTTCCTAATCTTCTCATTTGCATTTAACAGTGCATAATAGCACACCAATAAGTAGACTTCTAAAATACCCAGTATCTTACTCCCAGAGTAAGAGCCTATGTGAATCCGGACCTGATCAGCTGCATGATTTCTGATCAGAAACAGAAGTAAGATTATTTATCATATAAACAAATATATAACTATATAATATACTAATGATTTAATTACTATGTTTTATTTTATTACTAACACTGTATTCTCTCCTGCAGTAGCAAATGGATGCCCATTAGGCAAAGAGCACAAATTTTATATAAATCTTGGTGTTTTATACAGTGCAACAATTCTACAGTCAGCTAAAAAGATGGAAGATAGGATGAGTAATTTTTTATTTATTTGGTGTCTATATGAATTAGACAGTGAATAAGTGATAAGGGAGTCAACTAGTAAATTCTTTTTTCTTAAGCCGAAATTATCTACCAAAATGTAAATTTATGTGGTAACTGCAATCCAATACTCAATTAATGGAATTGTAGAAATCTAGATTCCTAGACTTTATACATTCATTTTTATTTCTTTAATAATATGAAAAATAAATAATTTCACACCTTAAATAACTGATAACATAGAGAGGCAATTAATCATATTATATACTGGCAAGCAGGAAAAAGTGTACTGTATAAAGTCTGAAGACCACGCACACTAATGTCTGGAAACATACAAGTTTGGACAGCCTGTGAATAAGGTTCAAGATACATCCAAATGTGTGTCAAATTACTTTAGTTATATGTCTGAACTTAATTCCAAGTCTTTATGTTGCTTTCTTAATTTAAATTACAGTAATTGAGCTGTATTTTAACAGAGTCCCGTGCAGTGGCAGAATCAAATTATAGAGAATGTCATATTTAGGAGTACTATTAATCCTTCCTTCACAAGTAGTAATATTAAATCATTATATCTAATTCTATTATTACAAAAGTTTTTCTTTAACTGAAGACATTCTATAACTAGTGATTGCATGTTCACCTAAGGAGCACAGTAAGGAATTCTGAGAACATTAGAAAAAAATTACTATATAGACAAACATAAATACTGTATCATTCACTGACTTGCCAGTCATTTGCTCTATACATAAAAGCTCTAGCAAAGATTTTTCTCATTTAAATACCTCTGGCCTGGATACTACAAGAAACATTACAACATGTGCCAGTTATAAGGTCTGAGGGAATTGAAGCCTCTGGAAATTTATTTAAGAACACACCTGTCATTCCAGATGTATAAGGAATATGGGTTATTCCCTTTGGTCACCTCTTCCACAGTACCTTGTGTTGGTCCTCATCTCAAACAGCAATTCTTCATCCTGCCCACAGAAAGAAGAGGGTGCTAAAATAATCTTTACAGAAGAGTAACAAATCAAAATTTTGAATGCTAAGTAGGTGGATTTCTACTTGCAGTATATCTCTGTAGGAACATAAGAATCATAATGGATATTATTATCTATGTATATATTTGAGGGGCATGACATTTCTTTTCCTCTGCAGTCCCCAAGTTTTCTTCATTTCTATGAGCAGAAAAGGTATTCTTCCTACTCTTTTCAGTTATTACATAAAATGAACATTAAGACAGGAATTTTACATGGTGTAAAATGATCTAGATGATTAAGTGCAGCTGAAAATCACAAAAACTCTCTTTGAAATCTGTTTGTTAAATATAGAAAGATCTTCAAATAATGCATCTAACAGTTGCTTCTTGAGCAAAAGCCCTTCCTAGGTTTTTTTTTTCTTATTTTACTCCAATTAGAAAGGATGTAAATCTTACTTCAAGGAAGAAGAAAGTCTGTCTGAATAAGCAAAATGAAAGCCCTTTTGCTAGCAACATGAGCGAAATACTATCTGCACATTACTTAAGGTTTTGTGACTTTACCTCCATCCCATGATTCAAACAGTGTGATGGGAAAGAGATGGAAAATTTCAAAGTCTTTTTTAAACCTTCCTTCTACAGTTTCATAAAGACATAATAAAAAGAGGTCAGATTTAAAAACAAAAATAAATAAATAAAACAAAACTAAACAAAACAAAGAAAAGAAACCCAGATGGCATGCTTTATTGCAGTTCAAAAAGAGAAGCAAGAAGCAGACTTACTCTTTTTATGAATAAAATTCTGTTTGAATAAAAGAAGAAAGGCATTTAAGGAAGCAGTACTATTCTTATAATTAATTTGCTTTTCATATTATTTAAAACAATATTCTTTTTCCCATAAAAACTGCTAACTAAGGTTTCTGAAATGTGTATTTCCCACCTTTAAAGTGCTTGGATTAATTACAGCCTGACCTGAACAACTAGGAAGAGATTAAACTTTGCCAATAAATTATGACACTTCAAAGAAATAAAAGAGGTTATTTGATATAGAATTCTATGAGCTTCACCATACACAGGGGGGCCCCCAAGGCATTTGAATTCAGTCCAAGCCATTATAGATACATAGAATACTTGAATATGTCTCAGTCTTGTTGAACACTTTTGAATACATTAGCTGAAACCAAACTGCTATCCACCTATAATAGAGATGTATTTGCATAAGTGATGCAAGAACTTCAAAAGGTTCAGAGTTCAGACTAATTTTGGTTTCTCAGTAAGAAATATCCATGCAGGTAGCATTCTAGCCTTTTGAACTTGCAGTCTAATTTTCCTCTGGTTTCCTTCTTGCTCTCTCAGAAATTCTCTCAAAACCTGCTCCAATCTTTCTTTTTATCCTTCCTTTTTATTCATGTAGTGGTGTAAGAAACTGCTTTCTTTCATTATTATCAAATAGCTACTGCACCTGTTTTGTCCTTCATGGTTTTGAGGCTGATGTTTAAAATTACAACTTTCTTCTGAAGTCTAGAATATTTGGAAATGAAACAATGAGGAAAACACTTATGAGCTGTACCACAAGCCTGAAAACTCCTCCCAAGACTGAACAGTGCTTTAGAAATTAACATGCACTGCAGTCCATGCCTTGCAATGTGGCATTCTGAGCATACCTAATGACATGAATCCAAATACTCTTTCCATCACATCGAAGACTTCCCAGTCCCAAAAGAATAGAAATACTGTAACAGAACCTACCTGGCGAAACAGAGAGAGATACATCGGGTGGCATCTCTGACCCCCAGGCAAAATCAGGCTGCACGGGTACACTGCTCCAACAGGAATTTTGAATTTTAAAAAATACATCTTAAAAAATAAGGAAAAGAGAGAGTCCTGCGTTTTGGTTACAGAAACCCCATGGAACACTACAGTCTTTGGGTAGAGTATGTGGAGTGCTGCCTATCAGAAAAGCACTTGGGGTTGTTGGTGGACATCCCTCTGAGCATGATCCAACGTGGGCCAAGGTGGCCAAGGCAACCAGTGACGTCCTGGCCAGCGTGGACCAGGGCAGTGATTGCCCCCTGTACTCAGCATTGCTGAGGCCACACCTGGAATCCTGTGTGCAGTTCTTCGCCCTTCATGACAGGAAGGACATTGAGGTGCTGGAGCGTGTCTGGAGAAGGGCAACAGAGCCCTTCAGAAAGGTCTGTAGCATAAATCTGATGAGGAGCAGCTCAGGGAGCTGGGCTTTTTCAGCATGGAGGAAAGGAGGCTCAGAGGGGACCTTATCACTCTCTACAAGTGCCTGAAAGGAGATGGTAAGAGGTGTGGCCTGCCTCTTCTCCCATGTAACAAGTGGCAGAATGAAAAGCGGCCTCAGATAGTACCAGAGAAGGTTTAGATTTAATATTAATGATTATTTTTTTTTTTAACCAAAAAACATCCGTTCTTTATGCTTGTTTCTAGAATTTCCTACATTCCTTGTCAGGGTTATGTGCAGATCAGGGACTGAATGGAAGTTCACTTATTACTGGAGGTAAAATAGTCACAAAGAAAAAATTTGTGGACTTTTGAAGTCAGCAACAATGAATCACTGAATTTTCCCTTTGAGTATTTTCATTTCCTTCTGTTAAGAAAGTAGGGAAAATGTTAGACAGATTAGGGATAACATCTGGAATAAAACATACCCAAAATGTACCTAAAATATGGAAATTACATTTAGATAGAAAGTGAAGCCAAGACAGAAAGAAGACTGGGAAGAAAAACAATGAGTATAAGCTCCCTGGCAAGCTGCTTCCAAGATGTGAAGCCTAATAAACAGCCTGATTTTTATCCTGAAGAAATTAGGACCAAAAAGAACAGTATTTCAGATACACTTAGACTTTCTATTACTTAAGAACATATTAAATGAAACCAGAAAACAAATTCCAAATGTTGAGTCATCAGCAAGGCAACTAAGCTTCTGCTTACTAGATAGACAGACACTTTTTTTCTAAAATTGGCTTTTATTCACTTTGCTCTCAAAAAATCTCTAAAGTGTGCATTATATAACTTGTTTGCAGTCTTAATAGCCCCTTTTCAACACATGTGCTTCTGGTGCCATCCACAGGAGTTCAAAAATCTGTTTCAGCCACCCACATACGTTTTAGAACTCAGTGCTGTATTACTACATTACTGCATCTCAGTAAAACTAGTGATTCATCTTTTAGTAACAGAAAAACAACAAAGGGAATTATTTACATGGGACCCATCTGTGGAAAACATGGTGAAGGTATTCTTGAGAACTAATTGCCAAACAGTCCTTGAGATTTAAGGAAAAATGGACTGAACTCTTGACAAAAAATTTGTCAAGGAAAACAGCAGCATTTTTAATTAACATCAAAATAGAGGAACACTTTGGTAAAGCTAGTAAAAACACATTTCCAGTAGGTCAGGTACAGGGGCAGCTTTGATATATGTCTCTGCAATGAAAAGTATGACACAGTTCTCAGCAGTGATCGCCAAGTATGTAATTAGAATAAATGTGGTATTAGAAAGAACTACTCAGCTTCTTGGAATACATACAAAATTATCTGAATGGTTGTTTGTCGGTGTGGACAACAGGAAGCATCAATATAGTAAACTACCACACTCTGTAAAACAATCTGTGGTGTTTAGTAAACAAAGGAAAAAATAGATTGTTTTGTCCAAATAATTTAATAGACAAAACTCTGGCAGGTATTATTATTTGGATCTTACTTCTTTCTGTGTGTGGAATACTGACAAGTTAACTTATCTGTGAAGCACTGACCATCACCAGGAAGGAATTTTCTCAGCTTCAGAACACTATATTGCAAATTACAGGAGCTTAAATGTAAAAACAAAACCAAAATCTGTGATGACTGATAGAGCAATCACAAGGAATATTACATTTTGTGGAGGAAGCCAACAACTAGAGACTCACTATGGATTATAACACAAAATAAGACAAAATATTTGACATTTCCCATTGTTTCTTCAATGATATATGGAATAGAAAAATATTTGTGAAATGCATATAAAATGCATGTTCACACACACAGTTGAGCACATAATATTCCTTCTGTTATAATGATGTTGAAAAAAAAAATAGAAGTAATTCACTGTCAAATATTAGACAAAATTAAAATTATATGAATCCTATGAATCCTTCTGGTTTTGGGAGGCTCCCATTTGGACAGTCCTGCGATAGTTATATAAAAGAGATATACATTTCTTTCAGCTGAATTCAAGAGTTATTGAAAAAATTACTAAAAATTAAAGAAATTCCAAACTCAATTATTTCTTGTGGTATTTACAGTCACAATTTTTCTGGCTTACAAAAGAAAAATTTATGCCCAATGTATATAATAATGTGTAATAATACATTTAATTGAAATCCCATGTTTTGCAGGTCCAATTATAGCCCATAATGCATTTGGTTGTACCTTACCTAGGTATCAACTTGTACCTACACCATTTGTGTCTCTGTATCAACATAAGGGTCACAAACACAGTAATAGACTCCTAAGTGCCAAAAGAGCCCCGTGTCACAGACTTTCTATCAAAATATCCTCGGTGGCCAGTCTAAGCCCATTTCATTTCAATAAATTGCTAGATCCTAGATTTTGATAGCCTTAGCATCCAATCAACAAGAGACAAATGTCTTCTTAAATTTGCAAGACATATAATTCCTGCTCTCATCTCAAATTTTGTCTATCAGCGAGGTCTCTCCATACCCCAATATCCTTTGAGTTCAACAATAAAACCAACATAAGCCAACATAAAGGTCAACAGAATGGGTGGTTATAGGAAAAGCTAGATTTAACCTATGTAATTATAGAATTTTCCACAGAATTTGCCCATAATAATTTTTATAAAATCCTCACTAAAAAAAAAAGGCATACATACAGAGTAGGAATACCCCACTTCTTGGAGAAATCCTGTTTTTCACTCTACATACCGAGGTAAGAAGGATGATTCTTCAAGATAAGATGGGTAGTATCCACCACATTTCAAAGTACTTTTTTTTTTTAAATGATGGAAGCTTATAATAAAAAATAATCATATCTTGTGATCATATAATTCCTACTCAAGCATTAAGTGAAATTTTGTTTATTTTGGTAATTCTCTCCTTAATTTTAATTTTGCAGAAGCGGTATTGTGGGTGAATGCAGCTCTTTTGGACATGAAAAGAGCATTCAGAGTGATGTCATTTTAACACTGAATGATACCTTTTTTTGGTGTTATCACTGCATTATCCACAGCTATGATTCAGCAAATCTGAAAGGAATATTTCTTTACTCCATTTTCTCCCATTGTTCTGTTCTTGCTACTCAGTATAATCTGTTCACAAATCAGGGAGTTTGCAAAAACCTTCTGCAAACAAAAAACAATTTCACTTATGTCCATACCTTGAGAGGTATCTGAGAAAGATACTCATATCATGCGCTCTTTTCTCTTCAGATACTAATATACTTGGTCCTGAAATGATGAAGTTGACTTTTACAAGCATTTTCTACTAAGTGCTGGGAATTTATCTGTGAACCTTAACATGAAAGATGCTGTGAATCATGGTTATTTGTTGGTGCACTGATTGCTGCTATCAGCTGTGTGTGCTTCTGGCCAGAGGGCCATCATAAAAGCTGTAGAAAGTTAGTCATAAAAGCAAAAAACTACACAATTATATGAAATAGAAAAAAAAAAAAAAAAAAAACCCTACAAACTCTGTTAAAAACATTTGTAATACAAAAGTAAAAATTATGAACAATCCACTTAGTAAAAAATTTTGCATATGTAGCCTAAGCTGTGCATGTCAGAGATTTTGTGTTTATTATATATGCAAACCTGTGTTACTGAGATATAATTAGTATTACAATAGATATATGTGTGTTCCCACATCATCTTTGCAAGGTCAGGAAGAGGAATTATTCTCCCTTAGAGGTAGGAACAAATGTACACAGAGATTAATCAGAAAAAGAGAGGGGGAGAAATGTTGAAAATCCAGTTTGAAATATCAGAAATGCTAAGGATTTCTTTAAAACATGTTACACCTTCTCAAATCAAGTGCTGACAAAAACCCAAACTGGGGTAGGTGGCAAACCCCCTATGGTTTACATAATATGTTCATGTCATATGGGAAAGCGCTGTTAGAGGTAAGTAATAATTCTCTTTTTCATGGGAAGAAAATTATTATTTTAACATTGAAATCAATATCTCTTTTCTAAGTTCTTCACTTAAAATCTTTAACCCATCTGCAAATAAGAATAGAATCTAACAGATAAGATTCACCTTCAGAAGTCTCCCACGCTGTGTGGATTTGCTGATACAGCTATACAGGTTAGCGTTTTCTAATCTAGACAAAGCATTCGGCTTCAGTGTGCTCTGCCTGTTGATGCACTGCATCTGGGAGAGAAGGGGAAGATTACTTAGTTTCTCTAACCAAATGTAGGAAGGAACAGCTAAACACTGAAAAATCTACAGAGAAAAATTCAGTTTTATTATTTGAATATTTTCATATTTACAGGCTAATACCTGAATGCTTTCATGACTGCAGCTTTAAGCAAAGTATATTAATCTTATTACGTTGTAGGTATTTTATGTCTTTCAGATACAGGAGTGCATGTGAAAAAAACAGTCCAAGGAATTCTCCGCAATGCAGTTTTACATAAGGGCCTGTAGGAGCAGGCAGAATGTTATTAGACCATAAAAGCACATCAGGCTGATTTATGGTTTCTGATCAAGGTTTCTGTGAAAATTACTCTGCATCAACAGCTCAAGGTGACTGCTACCATTAATGTGTGGAAAATAAATGAGGTGGGGAGACTGATATCAGAGGAAGTAAAAGGAAGCGCTGAGCCAGTTTATATAGCACAGGCTTCCCATTTTGTTTTACAGTGCATAGAAGGCTGTCATCAAAATGATTGCTTTGGGGCAGAAAAAGCAATTCTTGATAATTAGATCTTATGGCAAGCTTTCTTACATCCGGTATATAAGAACCATCAGGTATAATACCTTCCCACTATACGTCACCCTCTCTTCTGTGCTGTAAACATTCTTAGGATGTAGAAAATGAATAACCTTTCTTTTCTGAAGTTATTTTCTAGAAGAAATAAAATTCTGAACATGGTTTCACAGGAGTCTCAGTGACTAGGATGATATTACACATGAACAGATAGCAATTTGCATTTTGACCAGCATTACAGTAAATACCCGACATCTTTTCCACAGTTCAGTGTCCTTGTATTGTATGTTGTTTCATTTACCGGTGCTGTATTTTTTATTCCACTCTTTTTTTTTGATTGAAAACATAAAGTTCTATTGCTTATTCAGATACAAATAAATGCATAATGCATTTTTTAAATTGAATTAATTTATTAAAATTTAAATAATTTTATATTATATGGTTCTAATGCACAGATGTTCTTTACATATGGTTTATTTTTAATAAAGATACACACATACACATAATACCAATTCAAATTTTAGGGGGTTTTTGTTGTTGTTGTTTTAAAGTCTGAATTTTATTTTTGTTATTATTATTATTTTATCTTCTGCATAATACTCAAGATATTTAAATGAAATAACAATGAAATTAATGAAATTAAGTTTATCCTACAGGTTTTCATGACAATATTAAAGTGTGAACCATGGGAAATGTATTTTATGCTTCTATATTTTTTAAAACAATTTTCTGATATTTTATTGCAAGATTCTAAAATGTTGCATGCAGATGTGCAGTGTCATTTCACCCATTTGCCGAAATATCAGAGCTACTCACACAGCTGGCCATAAAAGCTGATCTGATGGTCATACAGGGCATGTTTTCAAAGCAGCCTGTGGAACAAAGACATCCACACCTTAAGGAAGGTCAAGGTCAGGATTTTGATTTTTAGGACATGATGACATACTAACTGTATATTGTTTTAAAAACTCTTGATTCAAGTCTTCATTCTTAACCCAAATTTCTTTTGGGACATTGTCACAATAAAATGTGGAACAGTTTTTAGTACATAATATTAATTTATCTATAGATTTTAAAACAGGTGGTTTGTTATTATTTTTAACAAGATTGTTACAAGCTTAAAAATCTATTTTAAATATTTGTATTCATCAGATGTATCCTGAGAGAAAAAGGACTCCTGTTTGTGTGCAAGGGTGATTAGTTTGTACTGTTAATAGGATGGATTTCCTGGTACTTAATTGAAGGCAGGTGGATAATTAAAACCAATGTGTAGCTAATCAAGAGTCAGATATCAGGTGATCATGAGGCCATGCTTGATTCTGTTCAGGATAAAAACCTAAATTTCAAGCCTGTTTGCTTTAGCATCTAAAGTGAAAATGGTGAGAAGTGTTTGTTCCTGGGAAAAACATAATCAAGGTACCATTCACAGATACTAAGAATAGCTGCTCAGGATCATACTATGGGAGTTTGGGGGTTTGTTTTTGTTGTGGGGGTTTTTGTTTGCTTGTTTGTTGTTGGTGGTGGTTTTTTTGTTTTGTTTGTTGTTTTTTTGTTTGTTTGTTTGTTTTTGGTTTGGTTTGGGTTTTTTTGCTTAGTAATGCCATGTGGTTTTGTTTGTGTGATTTGCTGGTCAGTTTTAAGGATGCTTTTTCTGAAAACAAGCATTAAGAGAAATCTGAACCTGTCTCTTGCCTGCCCTTGTTGTTCTGCAATGGGCTTTGTTAATGCTAAGACATCACAAATTGTTAGTACAAATCTGTGGTACCTATGCCAAAGCCTTGGTAACCTCCACAGCTTTCTTTGGAAATCATGAAGAGGCAGAAAGAAGAAGGAACAGCTGTTTACAATAGTGTGTGAGCAATCAGTAGTTTTAGAGTACAATTTAAGTTGCATTTTGCCCTTGATAATGTGATCATGTAGCATGGTGCCTAGACCTGTTGGTAAGTGGGAGATGCTCTATACCAGCATTACTTTCCTCTTCCAAACCCTCACGCGAGCGAGAGGATACACAATTTTTTCTCTGCTACAAAAAGTTAGAAATGTGCACTGGGAATCATATTTCTCTGTCACCTTTACTTGTTTCTCTGTCTCACTTCTCTGCTACTTCTGGGCTACTGTTATGATCTTGTAGCTCATAAGAATTGTTGTTGACAAAACTATGTTTTACTTATAGGTATCACCTATTGTAAATTACTAACTGATCACTGAAATGTCAGTTTGATTAACCTCTTTTTCCTTTTCTTATCAGGATTTTTTTTATAATCAGGTATGTAAAAAGGCAATGAATATGTGCAGTCTGTTTCAAAGTGCTTGAAATTACTTTGAATTTTACTGCTATTTTTTTAACTTCTTGTACTGAACAAATCTGCCTTGGTAATTTTTCTTTTTTGTTCTCTTACGAGCTCCATATAAAGTTGGCTGTGATGGAAAAAAGTTCAATAATATCTTATTATTAAAAAAAGAGTTTGTAACTTTACTGAGTTTTGTATGCTGCTGCTAAACACAAATTATTACAAGACACTTTTTCATTTCCTTCTTATGGTTTTATATGGAATAATTTTAATTAGATATTATACTTCCTTCCTTGTAGATTTTTCTGGGTTTATATGTGGTTGGAAAGAAAAAATGTATTAAATATTTCTTATTACATTTGATATGCAATCTCTTCCCTTCACAATTTTTTCAGAAAAAAGTTAATTTTGCCTGCTAGGAATGAGATTGAAAAAAGAGAAGTTTAGAAAATCAGGGAAATCTGTGTTCTTTTTCTTATTTTAAAGTAGTAATAAATGCTTGGTTTCTCAGCGGTCTTGCATCTTACTATTAGGAAAGATGAAATTGTTCTCTCTGTGTTTGTTTAGAAGATATTTCTCTAACCTTTCTTGGTATACATATGCCTGTAATATCTACATAGATGAATGGATAAAATCAGTGTTACAACCACTAACTCCCAATGGAAATCTTTAAGTATTGATATTTTATGTCTTTCAGAATCAAATGTGTGTATGGCAAGGATTTAGACAAGTGAGTTGTCTGAGTAAGAGGTTCTGCAAATCTTCCCTACAGGGCAGGGGAATTGGCTGCAAGGGCTTGTTCACCGTATGGGGTTGGAAGGTAACTTTTGCTATAACTCATTTGTGTTAATTAATCTTGACTACATTCTTGGCAGTTCTCTTTGATAAAGGCTTAATGGAACTTGGCACACTTCTCCTATAGTAGACTTTTGAGGGTAAGGAGAAATAATTCTAAAAAACTTTCTGAGGTACCTACCCATGTATGAGCTTCACTCTGTACTTAGCTGAGTCAGTGGCTTGAGGAAACAGCTGAATTACAGGTTTGGCAAGTTTTCCAAGGAGAGGGAGAGCAAAAGGCAAATAATGAAACAAAAATAATTTATCATATTGCTTAAGGGAGAGTGACCTTTCAGAAATATCGCAGTTGTAACAGATGAGGCAGGCTTTGGCAGTCTTTAGGGAAGAAGAAATCAATTACAGTATAGTACTGCTGTATCGAAGTATAGGTGAATGTACTGATTTTGCTGAGAGGACTTGTCAGCTTGGAATGTCACGTTCTGGACGTACATATGGGTCCTGGTAGGGCTAATGGGTTTTGGGAAATGGTGGCTTAAGCCATGATTGATCTCCAGTTATGTCTGTGCCTGTGAAAGCCTGCTAAAATTCCTTGAATATATTCAGCTGATTTCAACGCTTGTCGGTACAGCATAGCCGACTGAATGTTTAACATGCTGCACAGAAGAATATAACTTAAATTGATAAAAGTGCTTGTCAATAACAGTAAATGGACTGATAACAATTCTAGGATAAGAGGTACCTCCCAGAAGAGGCAACCTGGTAATGGGTGCCAAAGACAAAGTGATTCTGATGGTACAAACCGCTCCAACCAACTCCTGACAGATAAGTACTTTTCTGAAAAGTAGTATTTTCACTCTGGAGCAAACCAGGAGTTTTTTAGCCTTTTATGACACAAAAACTAAGTCTGAAGTGAGCAAAAAATCAGTTTTGGCTTATTCTACCATTTTACAATTCAAATGTAGCCGAGAAAAGAGATTAAATCAGTAGGTTAAAAGGAACATGTCTTTCAGTAGCCACTGTGAATGGTTTGCTACAGCCACCCTTGAGAAAAAGAAACTACATCCCCCACTCCACCTTTCCCCAGACATGTTCCAAAAGAGGAGAACTGAAATACCATGACTTTGACCAAATTGCAGATGCATTGCATAGATAAAAGTTAGGAAAAACTTATGGCCTTGGGGTAATATACTGCATTGAAAGAAACACTTCTATGATTGAGATTCATTGATGAATAAAGACAGGATAAACAACAAAAAAAAATATTAATTGCATCTTGGTCTTGCATAACACTCTTCAGGAAAGAAAATAAAACTTCTAAGATGGGTCAAAAAATTGTTTTTCCACAGCAAAAGGAAGAAAATTGGAAGGACCACAATAAAGCTGTAGAAATTGTAATAGAAAAGATAATACCTCCTTAGGTTATTTTCTTAGCTTTAGCACAAAAATTCAGAGACACGAATGGATGATCAAGAAAAATGGATTTGAAAAAGACGTACAAGGCTTTCTTGCACTCAGTGTAATCCTTGTTACTAATAGCCTTCCTGGCAGGCTGTTTTGAAGAAGTATTAGTCAAGAAGGTGATTCCATACTACCTGTCAGAAGTATATTAACAAGGCTTAGAAATATTTTCTCATTTTTTGATATTATGGGGATCCAGTTGAATATAAAAAATCTTCTGGAGGCTGGGACCTTGGTTATACTGCCTCTGTGTTTACTCTAATTGTGCACTGCCAGAAATAAGTACCAGTTAGAGATTCCTATCTGCCAAATAGTATTCAACCTGAATTTAATTTAGCTCAGGAGAGAAATTACCCTTTGGTATTTATGAAAATTACAGGCTTTAGAGTAAACTTTAATCTACTTCAATATGTCTAGTATTCTTTTAAACATTTTTGTATAAAACAAAGGAACATTAAAAATTAGTATATTACTGTCTAAAATATTTTACCGTATAAAAACAGATAATGCTGTATAAACTAATCTGTTGAACACCTAAATATGGCATTTATTTGTCTTTTTGTTTCTCTTTTTAGCTTCATGTAATCTTGTGTCATCATTGGATCTGCAAAACGTGATCTTCATTTGCAGCTGCTTAATATATTTCCTTTAGCCTTAGCCTCTGTGGAAATTGGTGAATCTAAGTCCAGGTTTGCTGAGAAAGAAAATGGGTGGCTTGAAGTAAATGTCAGTTTAATAACTGTTTGATCCACTTTTTATCTTTCTACAAATTCTTGAGCATCATATGTGTGACGGATCTATCTGACTCTGAGACTGAGCTGGTAATCATAAATCCCTTACAGCTCTTTTCACCTATATATGGAGTTTGCACAAAGTTTTTAAGAAGCAAAAAAGTATACATCTGAATAATAATGTTTCTTTGCTAATGTAACCTTGCCTTGCAATATGAATTTCCACTGACCAATTACAAAGGAAAATAAGTAGTTTTACGGAGGGGGTGGAAGATAACTATTCTGTTTCAAAGCATTTCAATAAACAATTCTAATGAAAGGAGTAAAAGAAGTGATGATAAAATGCAGTAATACTTGCAGTATAGAGATTCTGGAAAGGAATTACTCAACTTTCCAAATTAAATTAATACTGGAATATTCCAAGCTCTAGTGTAGTATAATTTTTTGTTGTTGTTGATTCAGTTTTTGCATATCAATTCCTTGTATAGATCTGCATCTTGGCTCTCTAGATATGAATATTTTGTGCAAGTTTCATTCTTTTAAGATGGTAAATTTCCTGTTGGCTGCTTGCAACTTTACATGGATTACTTTTTTCATCTTTATACATCTCTCTTCACAGAGTTAACAGAAGCATTGCAGTGGCGGATACATTTCATCAATTTTTGAGTGAAAAAGGCTGTGCTTAGATGTGTGATCCTTTAACTTCTGAAAGCAGATATTCAATTTGTATGTCTATCAAGATATGTGTGCTTTCAATTTCCTGAAGATATTGAAGTGTATAAATGGTTACTTTGTATTATCCTTACTGTAGGGTATTGAAAAATGGTTTATGTTCTTGTAAATTCATGTGCAAAATTGGCTCCTGTTAAAAATAATGTTCACTTAGAACAGGAAAACCACTTTATCTGCTATATATTTTGCTGTTTCTCCTTGCAATAAACTCATTTTTGGGGTTGTTTTCTTCATCTAACTAGAGTTGAAAATAAATGAGATGTTGTTGCTTCAGTGTTGCAGTTTTTAATACGTGCTTTTTCTCAAAGTATGAGCTTACTTTCCTAAGGTCAGGCACTGGAGTAGACCATGATATGGAGTATGTTTCTGATTTTTCCATTGCCCTCTGAGCAATTTCTCATCTGACAAATCTTAAAAAACTTTCCATATTGGGCACTGATGTCAGAGATGAAGAATGAAAATGTATGTCAGTACAGACAAAGAATACACAATGTTGGTGCATTCATGTATCAAATATCAATAATGGTGGCTTTCCCCATTCAAGTGAAATAAAAAAGGGTTTTAATGGCTTTTAGCAGTCTCTATGGCACTCATCAGTTATGAAATTTATTTCAACACAAAAATTAATTGTGAGAAGCCTCTTTGCATTGGTATTGCACCCAGCTTTTTTGTGAATGATTCTATCAGTAGACATTTGTTGGGCTTACTTAATGTATTGATACCTGTTATGCAAAATTTACTCAGTCTTCTAACATTCTCTTCAGAAAAAACCCCAACAGTTTTGACTTGCAAAATGAACTTAATCTCCTTTTTTTTTTTTTTTTTTTTAATTTCATCAAATCCAGAAACTCATTCCCTTTTGCTGATGAATTGATGGTCAGAAGCTATGATCATGGTGACTTCATAAAATCAGGTTTTTTCTATCTAAAAGAGATTTTGTTTTCTCACTTATTCTTTTTACTAATAAAATTCTCCAAGTCTAATGTGAAGTAGGTGGATGTAGATTGGCATTAAACCCAGTTGAAACAAAAGACAATATAGCCCTTTAATAGAAAGTACTGGATGTTTTAACTGGATTAGATAATAAAAAAGGAAAATGGCTCAATTATTTCAGTTTTCTATTATATGATGCTCTCCTGTCATTTTTGATTGAGTTAATAGGTTACTGCAAATAATGCTTTCTTGACTAGTTGGTTTTTAGTAGCTTGAAGAATTTAACACTTCATTCTCTGACAATAAACATCATAGAGATCTTTCCATGGATGATAGAAGTGTCAATATGAAGAATACATATTTAAAAATTTCTGCATGTACAGCTTCTAACTTCTAACCAACTTATACCTACTTGTTCTGCTTGTTACTCTGCCCACTAATAATCTACTTTTCTCCACTATCTAGATAGAACACATCACTAATTTTTAGGCATCATCTATACTAACTTGTTTTTATTGGCCAAACAAAGGATACATTTTTTGCCAAGTAATTTGACATTCTAGCATATTATAGCTGCAATTTTAAGAAAGACATCCACCACCATCTCAAACAGTTATTATTACTCTCTCTCCAGGCTAATATTCCTGCCACTATTTATCCTTACCAAGCATTTCAGGGTTTCATTTTTAATAGGCATCCTTCCTATTTTGATTCCTCATTAAACATGATTAAAAATTGACATTTTGATTTACACAAATGGATAATCATGCTTAATTTGTATTAAAAGTGCATTTCAAGGATTGATTGCAAGTAAAATGCATGTTTGTAAACCCATGCAGCATTTTCTATAGTTTTCCACGTGTGTATCTAGCAATTACTCCTTAAATATATATTCTTAATTTTGTATGTTACTAAGTTAATTGGTCTGTCGTCTGTTGAATTATCCTTTCTTCTCTTCCCAACAAAGGTATTACATATGTTACTGTTCAGACACAGGCTACCTCTCTAGATTTGTATTTAAAATACATAGGTACTGGCTTGAAAGCAAAACCAGTGAGAGACTACAAGTTAGAAAAACAACTGAATAGGAGAGGAGGAGAAAAAAGTAAAATAAAACAAATGCAATGGTACAAAAAAATCACTGACAGAGTCAGAATACAATCTGATGCCCTGTGGTGGTGGTAGCAGTCCAGATGAAGTGGTCTTGTTGAAGCAGTGTTCCCACAGAAAGGTCTGGTAGCTCTTGTCCTCTGGGAATCCAGTGGGTAAGGCTGCCTGTGCTGTCCCAAATCCCAGATTATATCCAGGTGGGAATGCTTGGCTCCTCCCCCTGGGCAAAGCATCTCACAATGGGCTGATATCATTCTATGAGTCTTGTAATGGGTCCTTGATTGCCCGTTAAACAGAGAGAGCTCCCGGAGGGAGTTATCTATGAGTCATGGAGCAGGGCATTGATGGGCCATCAACAGAAGATGGTCTGGAGGGAGGAGACAAGGGAAACACTGCCCAACCTAGTTTCAACAGCTCATGTAGATGGTGATAGAATACATACTTTGGGCACAACTTATATTGTAACCTAGGACAATATATTTTCTGTTTTCCAAACCCACTTTCCAAATTATCTTAATACTTTTGGTTATGAAGTAAATATATCATATTGGTTGGAAAGAAATTAAATTTTATGGATATTTATTACTGGTTTCATGAGAGTTGGAAATGGTTTGACCTTTCATGATTACTCAGGAGATTTTTGGGAGGCAGAACATAACTTATACTATCAATGGGATAGTGATGAATTCAAAAGTGTCTGTAAAGTTATATAATAACAATAGAGTTAGTCAATGTTTGGGTTATTTAAGCTGCTTCTTTCCAGGGTTTACAGGTTTTACTACTGCATGTACCTCTTCATTTGTAGCATTATATCTCCTCACCTGGAAACTGGATTTAAAAGTATTTTAAAGAGGTGTCTGTGGAACAGAGCTGTTGGATGGGACTCTACCTGCTTCTCAGCATGTGACCAAACTGAGTTTGATTCTCGTCCCTCAATTTTTCATTGAGCTGAAGAATACTACTCTTTAACCATGATTGTCATTCCTGAATCTAAAGGGAACACTTAAAAGTAATCTCCTCAAATATTTATACAACCCATATTTTACAGTCAGTTTAGAACTATGTGCACTCCTTTGTTTTTCACTGTACACAGAAATATGTAGGGTTCTCCTGATGTGTCCTGCATTCTTTGTTTAATTTTTTTTAAAGTATGTTTTTGGACTCTGTAATGTATGAATTTAAGTCTACTTAATATTCAAAGTGTATATGTAGGTGGCAGTTGCATTACTTTATGATGCTGCTGAATAAGTGAGAGAAGCTGTGCTCTGTGAAGCTCATAGAATGCCCAGCTGCATATGGAATTAAAGGGCATGTGAGGGGCTGGAGGATGACAAATTGCTTCTGGTTGTCAAAAGGGAGATATTTTAGTGAAGTTCATCATATGAAAATGTAAGTTAGCCACCAAGAAAACTGTTAGAAATTGAAGACAAATAACAAAAACTACCAGACTAATTTAAAACTGGGGAGAAAAAAAAAAAAAAAAAAAAAAAAAAAAAAAAAAAAAAAAAAAAAAAAAAAAGTGTGTCTCAAAAATGGTCAATATTTTATTTATTTAGACCAGAACATTGATGTGTCTTTTTCAACAATTTAGAGAGGTTTTGAATGTGGAGGTAGTGTTGCAGCTCTAGGTAATATCTATCAGTCTATAACCACTATTTTACTAATAATTTTAAGTAGATCCTGTCAGAACCATGCTCCTTAGTTCACTATGTGCATCTGAGAAAAAGAAAAGGATCTGGTACTATAACTCTCAGTGGCCAGCCCCTTAGACAGCAGAAGGCTATGATTAGTTTCACCCTTAAATTTGACTGCATCAGAATAAACAGAACAAATTTTGGGTGAGGAGTTTGTTGAAAAGAATGCTGCATCTTCATTCTCTATATAGTACTTGTATTTGGGGAACATGTAACTTCCTTCAAAACTTATAAACAAGGTAGGCTAATGCATATAGGAGTAGATTATTTCCCTCTCCCTTCTTTTGGTGATCTCCTCACAGTCACACTGTTATTGCTGTTTAAGTACACAGAGATTTAGACAAGAAGAAAGTAGTCTCTTCTTGTTTAGCTTTAGAAGTCAGATTTTTTTCCTCCAGAAAATGTTAAAATCTGGGATATCTGAAATAAATCAAAGTACTAGCTTTCCTGTGCTGTTTTTATGAAAGAAAAAGCTTTGAGTTAATATGTGGTTAACAATTAACAGTCTATTCTTATTTAGCTCCCTCATAATTTGTTCAAATCCAGGAGGACCTGGAACAACAAGAATATTTAGGCATATGCTTATATGCATCCGGGTTTTGCAGTCTTGCCAATTGCAATACTTATATATCCACCAAAATTTTTTTGTTAAATTTTATTTTCCTGAACGCATATATTCTTTTGGATAATTGAACTTTTGAGTTGTATGTAGACTCACATTTTCTTACTTTTTCTGAAATGAAGCTATAGATAAATATACTTTTTAGTTTGCTTCTTTTTAAGGCAAAAAGAGATTCATGTATTAGAAGCTGAAGGCGTTAATTTGGACAACATGACCTAGAATGTTACTGATAAAATTGGAGAAAAAGCTGGTATGATACCCACTCCTCAAATATGTGGATGATGATCTCAAGACTTAAAGGAGAGTGAGGGATTTTTTTCAGTGAATAAGAAACATAATTCTGAAAATTACTAATGACTATTATTAATTTCAAAATACAGATCATGTGCTTTACATTACAAAGTATTTAGCAAAGTTTTTAAAAGGGATGTGTTCATATCCAGTGGTTGTACTCCACTAGCTTCTCCAAACTTTCACATAATTTCTTGTGAAACTGACTGAAGTAAAATTTTTCTCTTGATATTGGCTTATTACTAGCTGGAACTCTGAATAGAAAGAGTAATTCAATTCAGATTTAATAGATGTAGTTTCTACATCCTATGCAAATGTGTGCAATTAAAGAATGTTTTTTTCCCCTCAATCATTTCTTCATATTTTTAGAAGACTTCAATTTGAATGTTCACTTATTTATTTGACTGTAAAAATGTAACTGAGTTTCATGCAACTTGTATCTACTGTGTTTATATGATGCAGTACAGTCACAGAACTTGTGGCAGTGCATTTAATTTTCATGCCCATGGATTTAAAGGAGGGGGAAAAACTAGCAGTAAAAATAAATTAAAAGGGAAACCACCAACAGTAGAAGCATTTTCTGCACAAGAAAAGATTCAGTGTGGGAAGGTATTAGATAGTCATTATAAGGCTTTTATTTCAATAATTATTCTTCAGCCTTTGAAATGTCATTATAGGTCAAAGAGGCAGCTTTTGTTCCAAGTAGAGCAGAATTTAAAAAGGAAGGACACAATAGATATGTCAGATGGGTAATAAATTGAAATAATGTCAAATCATGCATTGTTACAAGAATCAGCTGCGATAAGTTTTTTGCATACTCCTGTTTTCAACTTCACTAACTCTTGTGCAGCATTTTCACTTGCTTTTCTTTGTTGGAAACACCCTGCTGATCTGCCCTATCTAGATCTACACATTTAGTCATCTGCTTATAGCAAGAGAGATCAGTGATGCATCTTTATTTAATCTGAGTTTTCATTTCAGGGGATATAGAAAATGATAAGTTTACTGTAAGCATATTATGGGTATTTAGCTAGCTTTCCCTGGCTGTCCATGCTTCTCTAAGGACAGATAAATCCTGCTCATTTGCAATCAATCAAAATTTTGCCAACACATTTCTTTGTCTTCTAAGAGATAAGAGTATATGAGTACAGGATAATGGTTGGTTTCAGTCCTTGTGTATGATATAAACAGTTCATTAGAAATTTTAATATTTGCAGCCTTGTTAAAATTTTGACTCTAAAGTTAGCAGTTTTGATATGACCATGACTTTTGCCAGGTAGGAATGTTTAGTCACCTTCAGCAGCTGCATGGGTCTCGTTAGCTCAGATCTTTCAGTTTCACATTTTTACACATTGCTAAGCATGTCCTCAAGTTAAAATAGAATTGATGAGGTGTGTTTGAATGTTCCAGAAGAAGCTAGGCATAGTTTTGATATCTGATTCATGCTACAAACCTAATTCAAAATGAATCACAGAATTTTTAGGTTGGAAGAGACCTTCAAGATCATTGAGTCCAACCCAACTCTAATACCTCAACTAGACCATGACACCAAGTGCCACATCCAGTCTTTTTTTAAACACTTCTAGGGATGGTGACTCCACCACCACCCCAGGCAAGCCATTCCAGTACTTTATCACTCTTTCAGTGAAAAACTTTTTCCTAATATCCAGCCTATATCTCCCTTGTCACAGCCTGAGACTGTGTCCTCTTGTTCTGTCAGCTGCTGTCTGGTGAAAGAGACCAACCCCCAGCTGTCTACAACCACCCTTCAGGAAGTTGTTGAGAGTGATAAGGTCACCTCTGAGTCTCCTTTTCTCCAGGCTAAACAACCCAAACTCCCTCAGCCATCCCTCATATGGCTTGTGTTCCAAGTCCCTCACCAGCCTTGTTGCCCTCCTCTGGACATGCTTAAGCATCTCAACATCCTTCCTAAACTGAGGGGCCCAGAACTGGACACAGCACCCAAGGTGTGGCCTCACCAGTGCAGAGTACAGGGGAAGAATGACCTCCCTGCTCCTGCTGGCCACACCATTCCTGATCCAGGCCAGGATGCCATTGGCCCTCTTGGCCACCTGGGCACACTGCTGGCTCATGTCCAGCTGCTGTCACCAGTACCCTCAGGTCCCTTTTTCCTCCTGGGCACTGTCCAGCCACACTGTCCCCAGCCTGTAACACTGCAGGGGGTTATTGTGGCCTAAGTGCAGGAGTCGGCACTTTTTTAAACCTCATCCTATTGGACTCTGCCCATCTGTCCAACTGTTTCAGGTCTTTCTGCAAAGCCCTTCGTCCTTCCAACAGGTCGATACATGTTCCCAGATTAGTGTCATCTGCAAATTTACTAATGAAAGACTCCATGCCTTCATCCATGTCGTCAATAAAAATATTGAAGAGAACTGGCCCCAGCACAGACCCCTGAGGGACACCACTGGTGACTGGCCCCAGCTGGATGCAGCACCGTTCACCACCACTCTCTGGGCCCGGCCATCCAGCCAGTTCCTAACCCAGTGAAGAGGGCTCCTGTCCAAGCCACGGGCTGCCAGCTTATCCAGTAGCGTGCTGTGGGAGACAGTGTCAAAAGCCTTGCTGAAGTCCAAATAGACAACATCCACAGCCCTTCCTGCATCCACCAGGCGGATCACCTTGTCATAAAAGGTCACATGACCTACTCCTCCTGAACCCATGCTGGCTGGGTTTGATACCCTGGCCATCCCATAAGTTCTGTGTAATGGCACTTAATATAAACTGTTCCATTATTTTGCCAGGTACTGAGGTCAGACTGACTGGTCTATAGTTACCAGGATCCTCCTTTGCACCCTTTTTGTGAATGGGTGTCCATCAAGCACCAGATTCAGCAGCTACATAAGTTTTGATGTAGTTAAGATGCTCACATGTTCATGACATTGGTATGCAGTTTATTCTCTTTCCACATCCCATTTCAACTCATTTCATCATGCCAACATCTAAATGCTATCACAGCTGTCTGGAAAACTCATAATTACAGTCAAGACTGGCAGTTGCCACTCTTAGAACAGATATCTTAGAGAATTTTCTTGGCAATAAACATCATAAACAGATGAAAAAGGACAATCTCCTGGCATGACTGCAAAGCAATTTTCTACAGAGTTGGCTAGCAGAACATGTTTTGTTGCACTTTGTTAATTTCCTAGCAACCTTCAACAGCTAACCCAAATTAAGGGGGTCTGTATGTCCTAGTCTTCCCTGAAGTCACTGACCATTTGGGTCAACACTTTTTTTTTATTTATTTGCAGAGGCATGTTTGTTGATTAAAAGGCTTGAGTGTGCATGTATATAGGGGAGGGAAGTCCACAATGTTATCACAACTGAACTTGTTTGTGAGGAGCCTCTACTGGGTTCAATTATCAGAGCTTTCTCAAAATTTCTCTTTTCAAACAGTCACACCTATTTTATGCTGCCCCTAAGCCCAGGCTGGCAACAACAGAGGTATAATGTACACTGGACTCCAACAACTTTTTTCTCCATTTTGCAATTCCAAGTGCAAGAAATTCTTCCTCACCAGAAGGATTCTGTCCCTGACCCCCTGATATTACTCGAAAGGGACTTTAGCAAAAAATCTGGACTCTATGAGTTTCATTTGGTAAGGGGTGGTCATATACTAGAAGCTATTCTATTCAAATTGCAAGATATTACTCTATGGAAATCTGATCCTAGCCTTTGCAATCCCCAGCATATGTTGTTTCACGTCCATGAAAAATCAGTGTTATATTCTTCAGCTGATGTTGTAACTTACTCTGGAAAGAGCTAAACAGATTTTGTTTGTTCCTGGGCTTCAGGTGGAGTACTTTGAATAAATACAATATCTGGACATGAACTATACTTTATTAGATAGAGAGAAGCCTTAATTTACATTGCAGTTTGATGTGGCTAGTCTTTGCTTCTACTGCAGTAGTGTTTTGTAGGTAATCCTTGATATTCAAGAGGAAGGTGAATGGATGGAGAGCAGCTGTTCATTCAAGGTGTTGTTAAAAGTGAGTGTAAAGGTTGAGATGACCAAGAGAAGTTTTGTGGCAAAACAGAGGGAAAAGGTACTTAGGCTGATTTGAGATATTAGCCTTCAGTTTTCTCAGGAATGCAAAGAGGAAAGGTAGATTGTTTTTAAAGTTGAGGCACCAGCTTGCTATAGACTGACCTTTGAGTGTCAAGAGATTGAATGGAGCAGAACTGCATTACAACTAAAATGGAGCTAACTTATTCATGTTCTTCGGGCAGTTAAGTCAGGGACCATGAAATAGTTTACAGAACTATAGAACAAAGATGGAAATCCCAAATGTGTTTATCTCCCACAGCTGTAATATCTGATGTTGGATGAGATTAATTTTCTGGGCAGCATCTTTTACATCTTAAAATATTAACCAATACTGGGAGCAGTAAGATGTTAGTTGACTACTAGATATGAATACCATCAGTGAGTTTCAAAGGCCACTTACTGTGTAAAGAATATAAGTATAAAAAGGGGTGATAGTCACCCTGATCTGTGTTTGAAATGACTACCTGATTATAATAATTATTATTCTTGGTTGAAGCTGTACTCTTTTCCTATCCTTAAAATTGCCTATGATGCTTGAAGACTATTGGTGAGATAATATCATATAGGGGTCAACGAGGAGAGTAATCCGAAAAAAAATGCAATATTTTCTAAATCACCAAAGTTATCATTCTTCCCTTTTGTTAGCTCTAAATAAGTATGATCTTACCATGAAAAATGCTGAATTTGATTCTCTCGAGTTGATTAGTTAAAAGACCTTTTAGGAATGCTTACTTATAGTCTAGAAATGCATATACATTGCTACGTTATAGTATAACAACTGTGCCAATTTTTTTCTGAGTTTGTATCTTCAAAATGTGTTTGCATTACAGCACTTGTGTTGTTCCACTCTAGATAGCATCCATCCCAAAACCCAACAAAAACCAAACAACCCTCTATTGTTCCTTATTTCAGCACTTTTAATAACAAGCTTACTTTCAAAAACAGTCACAAATTCACCAAGAGTCATGTAATGTATTTTCTAAATCATAGTGAAGCTAAGTTGCTCTTAGAGATATATATTTTTTAAAAAAATCAAATTAATATATTTTCCTACTATACTACCTAGTAGCATTCACTATAGAAAGAACATTTCCTATAAAAAATATAATTTGCTTAGCAATTCTGGTATGACCCAAATAACCCCATTCATTTCACAGGAACAGTTTTAGAGGCTATGTTGCATTATTCATTAATGTTGTGGATAACAACTTCAACCTCAGGACTGTTGAGCCAGCACTTTCATGAGCAGTAAATTCCCTGAGAGAGAGAATGAAAAAAATTGTCCCTATGCTGAGGTTTGAAAAATAGTCTTCACTACAGGAAGAGTTTGCTGAGGGGTTGCATCTAATGGCAGGAAATTCTCTAAGATCATAATCATCCCCTGGAACACTTTTGGAAACCTGGAGCTCTCTATAAGTCTGCTATAACAATTTTTTTGTTAATCCTCCCATTCCATGACATGCTATGCTCAGTCCTTGGGACATCCTGAAAACAGCTCATGCTGAGAGAGGGTATTTATTTTGTCTTTTTAGACCTGGTTCTGAAGGAAGGACAAGAATGGTGTCCTTACCATAGAGGATATTGTATATGTGAACAAGAACAAAATATTTGAGATGAGTATTTAGGGAGAGGCAGTGAAGGGTTCAACTCTCTCCCATACCAACAGACGGGATTAAACCACTCTCAAGTCCTCCATTAAGCTGTTTTCTTCATACTGACACCAGTTTTGCAGTTTGTGTCTTTTGCAAGGGGCAACAGTGGGATTTAAACTAACACTGATCAGGCTCAGTTATTTGTCTTTAAGAATATGAACTGTTCTTTCCTCCCATTCTTGTAAAACCTGTGCTTTTGTAAGGTAGAAATACTGTTCACTTCCTGGTTATTCACTTTTTTTTATGGGCAGTTTGGCCATAACATCCTCACAAGTAACCTCTGTTCATATTCTTGTTAAAAATTCATGGGTATTTTGTAAAAAGATACAGGTTATAATATAGTTACTCTGA
The DNA here is from genome assembly GCF_015227805.2 of Hirundo rustica. Taxonomy (NCBI): domain Eukaryota; kingdom Metazoa; phylum Chordata; class Aves; order Passeriformes; family Hirundinidae; genus Hirundo; species Hirundo rustica. The sequence goes on from NC_053455.1 coordinate 37,651,299, forward strand.
AATTTTCACTTAATCCAAAAAAGAGTTTCAGTCATATCAAGGCTAGGGATTAATATTTCTATTTTCATATGTCATTATATTCTACGAATAATGAGTTTGATTCTGATATCTTTTTCAGCAACATAAATGAAATCTTCTCCCTTGTAATCCAAGGGAAAATCAGGATAGTATATAGAATCAGGAATTGGTTTTGTTTTGAAGAGCAGTGAAACGTGCAGATGGATTGATAACAATGTGTGCGACTCTAATTTTTTGGATATATTAATTATTCAAGGGGTAACACAGCTAGTATAAAAATATTTGAAATGTAAGCAGTATTGGAACTATGTCTAGCATGTCTCAACAGTTCTAAATATTTGTGAATAGAGAATATGAGGCCTTTTTGATCCTGATTTTAGAATTGCAGATTAGGCTAGACCTCAGCATATCAACAGGTTCAACATGCTGCTCAAAGCAAGATTAACATTAAATTAACATTAAATATTAACTGGTGTAATACTGAAGACCATATTTTAGAAAATACTAAATATGCCTCTGGGAAAAAGAAGAGTTCAAGTGGCCTCTTCTGCTATTGTATGCCATTTAGAAATATCTTCAGGTTCCAAGCCCAGCAACACAAGGTGTGCTGTCAAGACAAATGCTGAACCAACATGGATGGTGTTGCTGCCAGTAAATAATCATCCCCAGCAAAGATATTAGGGTTTTTTGTTATTTTCATTCTTCGGCTTAAGAATGGTGAACAAAATCAGAGGGAAGATGACTGACATTTTGAAAAACTAATAGGGTGATCTAATTGACTGGAATGTGATTATCTCAAGTACCTGTGGATCTCAATATAGAAATTATCCAGGAAGTTGAAATGGGCTTAATACTAGATGTCATATTTGGAGTTTATTTATTAATTTATTACATATGTTGAAAAGGTATTTATTCTTTATATATACAAATTTAAATACAGTAAAGGCAGTGATCACTTTGATTATTTTTTGAACATCACAGAATCAATGTCTTGAAGTTTAGGCTTCTTCAAATTTGACTTTGTGAGGTTTTTTTAGGAATATAAGGAAGTAAGAATTTAAGAATGTTAGAGTTAAAAGAATTAAAAGAATTTTATTTAAATTCCTAAGAGTTGGATATAAACAAGAGATTAATGGACTGTAAGAAACCTGTAAAACAAACAGGAAAAAATCTTGCTAGTAAGTCTATATGAAATGTAAACAGGTAGTCTACAATTTAAATGAAATCTATTCCTTTGTTTTGGAGTGAAAATTCAGACTAAGTCTATTAGGTTTCTAGCAAATAGAAAGAATATCTTAAATGTATTGGGGTTTTTTTATTATTATTTTTGGTTATTTCATACTTGCAAAATTCCCTGAGCTTTTCCTCTAGAATGAAGCAGTCTAGGACTTCAGAAAGCTATAGCCTTATTGTGCTTGTGGAACAAGTTATAAATTTCTGAAAAACAAACATTGTATATCCCTCTAGTTTTTAATTCAATGGTTTGCAAATCAAGACAGAACCTAGAACTCTCAGGCTTCTGCTATACAGTTTTATGGTTCTTCCTCTCTCATTCCTTTGTATTCAGATCTGCTCCATCTTGATTCAGTTCCAGAAAGTGAAACTTTTTGCATTAGAAGGTGATTTTAATCCTAAATTTTCATTTCAAAATGCCATTCTATTATTTTTTGATACAGTCATTCCCCATGTGACCCTTACAAGTATTCTTCCCACTCTTTCAGATTGTTGAAGAGCATTTGGTGGGTGTTTACCCCTCTTTATGATTCCGCCCAGGTATTTAGCTTCTGTGAATTTTTTGGTTGGTTTTGTCTTTCTTCAGTGTTTTGCAATACCAGCTGGTTGTACAGGATAATTTACCCAATACTAGATTAATGTAATGTTCTTCAATTCCTGTTCCTCAAGTAATGGTGTCTTAGAGTTAGATTAAGTAATATCTGCCTGAATTGGCTGTTGCTTCACTTTTTACTTTTATGATTTGCATAAAAAAGAAAACATAATAAGGTTGCAATAAAATCATATGTTCATTGATACTCAGTGAATATTTAAAACACAAGGGTGTAATTCATATGATTAAAGTGTATTTAGGTGGTGCAGTCCTTGTGTTTATTGTAACAATCTAAGAAATTAATCTCAAACTGGTCAGGATTGAATTATTACCAAGAAAATGCAAAGCATAAGCTATACAAAGGATAGAGTAGATCCCATTTGCCACTTTTCTTTCTCTTTCCAGAGGTAATAAGCACTTTAAGTCTGCTTTATGTGGCTAAATTAATACACAACAGCTAGCCAAACAGCCTAATATGTTTACATAGAGAAATATAGCCATTTACAAGGTAAGAACTTACTGCAGTAGGGTCTACTAATGCACTCTTAAAGGAAAAATAAGTTTTGCCCAATGGTGATGGAAATCCGGTGCTTCTTCAAACAACTAAGGATTAACTAAAAAGCCTACTTCTGCGGAACTATGATGTTCTTATATGAGCTCTGTACTGAAAAGTGCGGTGGAATTTAATCCATAAAAAGAAAACAAACTAACAAGTCCATTTGTGAAATATGCATTCGTCATTTGAATTTTATTGTGGGCTAATCCCAGGTGGCAAATCAGTCTTCCACAGTTGCTCATTCCCCTGCAATGGGGCAGGGGAGAGAATCAGAATGGTGAAAGTGAGAACTCATGTGCAGATAAAGACAGTTTAATAGGTGAAGCAAAAGTTGCATATGAAAATAACAGAAAAGAAGGAATTAATTCACTACTTTGCAACTGCAGACGTGAGGCCTCCATGCAACTTTCTGTTCTGCAGGTTGAACCTCAGCCTACCTTTGGAAGGAAGGTGCTCCAGTGTACTGCAGTACTTGAAGTACCTTCATGGCCCTTCTCTGGACTTGCTCCACTAGTCCCATGTTCTTCTTATACTGAGGAGCCCAGAGCTGGATGCAACACCTCTGGAGGGATCTCACAAGAGCTGACTAGAGTGAGAGAGTCACGTCCCCCAGCCAGCTGGCCACACTGCTTTTGATGCAGACCAGGATGCAACTAGCAGATACTTTTTGTGGTAATAAAAATACTGTATGCTATACTTGCAGAACCTCATCTTGACTCATGGAGTCCCACACAAAATAAAGGGAGGAAATCCAATTGACTTTAAAAAAATATATTAGAGAATTATTTTTAAACTGTTGATAGTTTAAAGCATTAGCTTGGTCCAAACTGTATGCCATCCATTCTGTCTTGGTTTAATTGTGATTGTGGCTAGGGTCAGAAACAAAGGGATGCTGTAGGTTCCCTGTACATTGAGATTCCTCAAAAACCTAGCTCAGAGTACTTAATACAGTAATTATATTACTATTAGGACTGTAACTTATGGTCCAGAAATTAAATCTGGATTGTGATATCCTGTGTAAAAATGTCCTTCACTGTAGCACAATCTCACTAAACCAAATGTATGTGTAGCAAGAGAAGAAGAAAATGCTGAAAAAATAGTTTATTAATCCATGCCTCTACAGGAGGCAAAAGGATACTGGCAAGACATGTTAAAGTTTAACACCTGAGAGTTATTATTGTGTATTATTATGTTGGCAGCCTTGGCTGCAGTGATCATGAAATGCTGGAGTTCTAGGGCCTTAGGACAGTGAGGTGGGTGCACAGTAAGCTCTCTACCCTACACTTCAGGAGAGTGGACTTAGACCTCTTCAGAAACCTTCCTGATAGGGTACTGTGGAATAAAGTCCTGGAGGGAACCCTGGAGACCAGGAGAGTAGTCTTTGTCCTCTTCTGGGATCTGCTTAATTCGTAGGAAAAGCCAGGTATGACAGAGGGGTCTAAGAAAGCTGGATGTGGCAGGGGAGGTATTTTGTGGTTTTTATTGCATCTTTGAATTTGTATATAATGTCATCTATGCCTTCTCACTGTTCATGGATTGAAGTTTGTATATGCTTGAAAGGGACTGAAATGCCTATAGCAAACACAGTAGAATCTAACCAATTTTCTAGATCAGGACTAGCACTTACTAGTCCTAGTCTAAGTGTTCTAACATAAAACAGATTCTACTTATTTAATACATGGGAAGATAAAAAATATCTCCTTATGAGAATTTCAGAGCTGGCAGTTTAGAAAGTATTAATTGTCCCTCCCAAGTAAGATTTGGGACCAAAACTGGGAAGTTAAAAAATGCATACTCCTCATATCAATATTGAATGTGTGAAAATATGACTTTTGTGATGTTGTTGTACATACAAAGAATTTCTTCAAAACCAGCTCTGCTCATCCTGTCCCATTGCACACAGTAGTGTGAATATTGACTTTGGGAGACATAGATCTCTCAATATGCACTAGAAACTCAGAGGCACATTTGAAATGTCATATTTACACAACCACACTTCAGATCTAAATTGATTTTGGTAATATTTAGCTTAAATATGTCCATTTTATTCAAAATGTCACCAGCATTACAAGGTTTTGTATACATTTAATATTTATTGTAAAGTAAGTCTTTCTTTGCATGATACTTTTTATATCTAAGGCAAGAAAGTGCCATTTTGGTACAAAACATAAAAACTAGCAGCAGGTACAGCAATAGTGAATGTTTAATTTCCCTATAACCAACACTAGGGGGATTTGTTTGGTTGGGGTTTTTTATTTTGGTTTGTTCCCCCTCCCCCCTTTGTTTTGTTGTTTGTTTGTTTGTTTGTGGGTTTTTTGGTTTTTTTTGGTTGTTGTTGTTGTTTTTCTGTGAAGTGGAATTTTTGAAACAAGTATTAAAATTCCATGCATGGGACATTTTAAGAGCAAGAGCTGACTTGGCAGACTTAAAGTTGTTATCCTATAAGTTTTGTTAGTACATGAAAAGGGGATGGGAAAGATAAAAGGTTATGATAGTTTTGTATATAAGCATGTCAGGATAATCCTTATATCTGAGGTACAAACAGAAGAGCTGCAGGACATGCCACAAATATAACACAGTGGTTATACTCTGGTTTTACAGGTAAACTATGGTCTACAGAAATAAATTCATTCTCAAACTCTATTGAATGACTTGTTTACTTTGGCTCCACAGCAGGGAGAGAGTTTGGCCCTCCAAGCACAAGCAACTTCAGCTATAGTGCCCCAACTAACTTTCACCCAGCTCAGAAAAAAAATAACAAGGCATAATTATACTATTATTCCAATTTAGACTAATCTGTTTTAATACATGAAACCCAACCACAATCAAAACCCCCTTCCCACACTTGTAATGAAATCCAACAGCACTCATGTCAGTAGGAAGTAATCAGCTCATTGCTACAAGCAGTGATCTGCTTCAGCTTTTTTCTGTTCTCAGTTATAGATCATGTTTTCAGATTAATTTTACTGGAGAATTTTAATTGGTGGTCCTGTTCGTTTGAACAGGTTTTTATTGTTCAAATATGGAAAAGCTGTCTTCATGTTGTCAGGTAGTGTGAAAGGATTGCCCTTAAGCTTGCAGCCTGCTAAGCAATGGAACAGGAAATAAATAAAATGGAGCTTGAAACAGATTACATCTGCTCTTAATGCGAAGGGTCAATTAGCTATATCATCCACCTGCAGACAGTTCTGTGCTTTTGCACAATCAGTAAATTATTTTTTCCAGGACACTGTATCAACAGTTGGGAGTAGCCACCTCCAATTTTGGGCTTACTAAGAATTTCTGTAGTTATTGCAAAGGATTAATTTGACTCCTTTTTGGATCACAGAAAGAAATTATTTTTGCACCAAATTCTGGGGAAGTTTCCCACATTTTATTTGCCAAGCCTCTTTATTTTTTGTCTCCCTAGTAATAAAAAACACAGTGCTGTTTTTCATCTTTATGAAATCTGAATGCCAAATGTATTTTCTTGCTTGAGGAGGACCATTTTAACAGCAATGAGACTTAGTAGCCTTGGAGAGATGGGCTTTATTCAGTATTCATCAGAGGAACTTGAACTGCCTGCATCTGTCTCATTATATAGCCTATATGCAGTAAGCCCCAGTGTCTAACAGCTGCTGGTGTTAGGATTAAGGGAAAAATATTTAATTTGATGCAGAGGCACGTATGTCATGATTTCTGCTTCAGCTTCTACCTGCTCCCAAGAGTGCATGTAAGGTATATGGCATAACACTCAGATCATTTAATTGTGTCAACAAAATATGGTGTTGTTTGTTTAAAACAAAAATTAGTTTTGCAATAAAATTGATTAGTTGATGGTTACTTCACTGTCACTGTGCTGATAGATGGAAAGACAAAATGATTTTGTTTAGTCTTAGGGGAGGGGGAAGAATTCTGGAGAGACCAAAGCAAATATACAGAACATAAACTTGAATTAGTTTTTCTGTTTAGTGAATCAATAAAACAACAGGGAAGTCTAAAGAGCAACCTGGATCATCTATCAAAATGGGTTTGTGCTCCTACTCCCACTGCCTTGTAAACAAGTGCCTTTAGCATTCTAGTGCCCAGAAGCATCCAAGACAAAAGGACAGAAATAGTTTTCAGTTTGCAGGTGTACTGCCAATAACAGAAACAAGGAAGATTAGAATTGAGCAAGCTGCTTCCCAGAATCTCCAAACCAGATCATACTAAAATTCCCAGGTGACAACTCCTGTAATATGAAGATAATTCTTTGCTATCTGCAGCAATGAAGAGTGTATTTTCTGCACAGTGTTAATAGAATAACATAAGAGAGAAAGTATATCTTAGATTTGAAAAGGTGGCATATAAAATTAGGTGATAAACCACAATTACGTCAATAATGGAAATTTGATTTTCTCTATCAGAAATCAGATCAGGAATCACAGGTACAGCGCTGTGAGAAAACCTGAATCTGATCAAAATTTGGAATGAGTGTATTTGTAAAATTTTCAAATCCATAAATGATGAGCTTTAATTAGTTAGATAAAATGGGTTATGAAAAAATAATTAATCTACTGAAACATCTCAAATTACTATTGTTTTTTACTTTTTTTGGTGTAAATTGTGCACTAGTTCTCTTTCAGATAAGACAATAGCAGTAAAATAAACTGTAACAAGGGTAGGGAAAAAAAAGAACAGCAAGAGCTATGATAATAAGAAAGAAAAGGCTGCTTGGGAGCATAAACTGCTTCTACTGCTTCCTTGAAGAGGCAAATGTCTATGTGACCTTAAATTCCTCCTTGCTACCGATTAGGTAATGTGCACTTTACACACAATCATTTCTTTGGTCTTGAGGATGAGCTGTATTTTTCATGACAATACCCTGAAAAAAAATCATAGATGATGGTATTCCATGTGACAAAGAAGAGTGAACGTGTGTGACAATGCAGTGGTTAGGGAGCAAAGGTACACTCAAGAAATTAATGACACTAACTGTGTGTGGAAAAGTCACCAGCTGCTTCATTCCTACCTTTAATCCAGTGAGGTTGACAAGACCAAAAATAATTGCTGAGTTAAAATGTTTAGTAGTATACATGTACTGAATTATAGCTCCAATTCCTTGGGAACAGATTATCCTTAGCATACCTTCCACCCTTGCTAGTGGATTGCCACTGTTCTGCTGAACTGTTGGGGGATTCTGTATGTAACTGATACATTTTAAGGAAAACTGCAAAGATAATGTGCAAAGACACTTTGGTCTAGAACATATGAAAATGAAGAAACCTGCTTTCTTTTCTAATCTTGTATACACCTTGTATGTAATTTTTTTCACTTCTGTTTCCACCCTTCCCTCCCATCTACAAAATCAATCACTTTCTGTTCTGTACAAGCTGCCAAGAGCTCTCCAAGTAGAAAATGTAGCATATGAGCTCAGCATTGCATTATTATACCCCATAGTTCATTAGAAGACACACACAAAAACTTTTCTTCGAGTGTTACTTTTCCAATCCTTTCTTTAAGCTCAATTTTTTCTTATATATATATTTTTTTAAATGCAGTTGCTACAGAAACTTTGAATAAAAGTGGGGAGTGGATAAAGTAACTATAAATGTTAAATGGGAGAGGGAAAGACAGAAAGCCTCTTGCTACTGAAGCACAGATTATAAATTAGTGCTGCTATGCTGCAGAACAGAACAATTTTGTGGGAGATATTTTTTGCCAGAAATAAAAGCCTAGCCAAGCGATATTTTGAAGCATGCCATTACCCTCAGGGTGGAATCTGGCAAAAGAGTCAAGTTGTTTTGCATGTTACCTTTGAAATTTTGTGTTTTTAAATCTTAGCTTGTGCTTTATTGAGATGCAATTCCAAGCACACATAAAGGCAAGCTGCTAGAACAGCTATAAATGGTTATTTTATTTACTGTTTGATCACCTCCCCTGTAACCACTGATTTCTTTCTAACTGTTATAACTGTAGTTTCTTGCATTCAAAGTGGTTCCCCAAGGACAACAAAGGAAACCAATAAATTCAAAGGCAAGAGTGTGAAATGAAATATAAGTTTGGCCTTTTATATGTATGTAGCAGCCAGCTATACAAAATTTATGCTTTAAGCTGTCAATTAAATAAGCAGCATGAACTTTTTCTTAGTGACTAAATAACATTCTAATACTGTCCAATGTTTGGTGACAAAGCTCTAATAGGCCACAGCGGTGCAGTAAGGATGACTAACAACTGATTGTGGGTTACTTGATTACCATGTAAGCAATGTAGAATAAGCACCACATGTGAATGAAACTACCACAAGGGCAATTTGTAAAACTCATGCAAGAAATTAATTTTAGAATTTTTTATTAATACTTCAGAAGAGAAAGTAAGATTGGGTTAGTTTCCACATGTTACTTACTGTCTCCTTGTGTTTTTCTCTGCTCTACTCCATTTCTTTTGTTTCTACCATGCACCAAATTTCTTGTGTAGGTTATCAGGTGATAACAGATTCTCTTTGAACACTTATGTTACCACTGCATATTAATTCAAGCTTCTATACTTGTGATGAGCATTATCTTAACATGAAATTTTTAATGGTTTTTGCCTGAAAGAGATTCATCCTGAAAAGAATTTCAGAAAAATATGTCATTTTTAGTTTTAATTAAATGTTCTCTTAGTTAAAGGCAGTTGAATTGGCGTTGTCTACAAACAAGAAGTGTTAGTAGACTCTCTGAAGTCTTAGAAATTAGGAAAAAACCCCATTTTTAAATACCAGATCCCTGAGATGAGAAGATTCGAGATAAGTATATGTGAGAATTGAGGACAAACATAATTACAGAAAATTAGAAGTTATAGAAAATTAAGGTATTGATGTTTATAAAAAAGAACATAAGCCTACAGTGTAATTGCTTGAAACATTAATGTAATATGAAATCATAAGAAATTGTACATGTCCTACCTTAATTATAGTTACATATTCTGATTTTCACCAGCACATTGTACCAGGCAGAGGAAAAAATTCTGTAACCTGTAACAAAGGAACACAGTACAATGCAGATGAAAAGAGATGTAGATAGCACTCATGACTAAGATGAAAAAATGCCAAAACAGTCACATCAGTGCAGATAAGTAAGATTTCTGAACATAAGTCCATCCAGCAATACAGTGATCCTGTATGCAGCAACCCTGATAATAGAGAAGGTAGTTTTTGTAAGAGGAAAGGCCCTTAATGATTGCTGCATGAACTAATTTGATAGTAGAGCTTGTTTCTCTTAATATGTTGAAACAGTGATATAATTTTAAATGCGCTTACTCTAAACTAACAACTTTTCAGTGAATTGTTCAGATATTAGTCATATCATTTAATGATTAAGGAGCAGCTCTAGAAAATGCACAGCTACAGAGTAAGTTTAAGGTGTCATTTATATTGCCTTTTAAACATTTAATTATTTAAATCAGTGCTATGCCGTAGAAAGTGAAAACTGTCTTCCTTGACAACATTACTCTCACTAAATTCTAATTTTTTCAGACACATCAGTCTATAAACTTTTTTTGAACTGCTGTTATGTAATTGTTAAGGGTTTTTTGTTTTTTTTTTTTCATAAATGCAGACATTTGAAAACTTACTATTCTTTTAATCTGTGGAAGCCAGTTATGATACATCCAGCAGACACATTACTAATTCAAGTTACTGATGAAAAAAAGGGCATGAGAGAGTTGCCCCAAAATAAATATTGCTGTAAGAACTCCAGTTTAGCTTCCAAAAAATCCTTGAAATTATAAAAATTAGAAATAAAATACATCATAACTTATGAAAAAATTCTTAATTTTTGAAATTTTCTAAATATATGAGCTCTTTGGAGTCTTAACACCTTCAGTGAATGACCACAGATCATTATATTAGGCATTGCACGAACAGCATATTTTGTATCACTCAGTTCTGAAAGACATGAATGTTTTCTAATAATATTTGTGATTTTAAAATATTCTATTAGTTTTAGAGAACTATAAAATAAAAGTAAAGTATTTCTGATGATTTTCTGCCCTTCTCCTCCTCCTGTGGACACATTTCAAAATGTATTTTTTGAAATAGGTAGAAATTACAGTTTTACTGAGAAGTACTGAGTCCTGCTTTGGTTAGCATTTGTGGAAATAATTTTTGAATGTGATAGCTTTTCCTCTTCAGGAAATCTCAACCTGGGTAATCAAAACCTGATTGTATGCCACAGCACTGAAAAATGACTGGTGAAGCACTTCTGCACAGCCCTTGTCCATTCTTCAGAGTGACTCACTGTGTAACTCAGACTTTCACAGTCTAGTGCCATCATCCTTTGACTAAAATAGGCCTTTTCACCCTACCATGATGTATTCAGTCTCTAGGTTTTTTTTCATCCAGTCTCCAAACTGAACTCAACATTAGATACTGTTAAAAATAAGTAGCTCTAAAGCCCGGGGAGAAGAAAAAGGAATAGGGCTAAAATTTCTCGGCGTCAGTGTTTATACTAAAGATTTCCTTTTGCCTTTCTAGCTTGAAAAGGTAAATTTTACTGGCTTAACCAAAGCCTCACCTAATGTTTAAAAAGAAGAGAATGTTTAAGTAATTTGCAGCAACAAAAATATATTCTTAATGAACCTTGAAATGAGCCTTCTTACTACAACTATTTCTATACCTGAAAAGAAGCACCAATAGTTAACACATCACTGCCTATTGCATATGAAACGTAAACCAGAGAAATCCCTGATGAATATATCCTACAAGAAGACTAGAGTAAATGGATTTTCAAAATGAGATTGTAAAGCTGATCTTAATTTTACTGTCTCACTGAAGTTATTGTTGTGTTGTGGGTGTTTAAGATACCATACTGCATATTGTATGTATGTCATTCTTTATCATGGGGAAAGCCATATTGGTATTAGGATTAGCTCAATTTGCTAATTTCATGCACCTTCAAAAATATGCAGTTATGATTTTATATAATTAATAAATACATTTAATTTCAAATAACCAAAAGTTTTAAGCACAGTAACGTGGTTCTGGAACATATTTTTAGTACTATTAGTTCAACAAAACACTAGCTATGGTAGAAATAGATAAGTTAAGGGAAGGGATTAGATGATGTGGTTCCCTATGATAGCAGGGTCCTGGACTTGATAACCCAAGATTATTTCTAGTCCTATTTCCTGTAGAAAAAGAAAGATATTGATCTGGTGGATTAGTGAAGCAACCTTACCTTAGAAAAAGAATACAAGATTATATCACAAAGTAATAGCAGGTATGGTACAGAATGCCTGATTGAAAAAAGGTATGTAAGCCAGAGTACAGAGGAAGATCTCTCATCCTTTACCAGTACAGCATTCCCCATGTCCCCAAATGTTTTGTTGATCCCTTCCTTCCCTTTCTAAAATGAAGGAAGAAACATCTAATCAGATTTTTTTCTTAGTAAAATCTTAATTTGGAACTAAACACTAACACCAGTGTTCATAAAAACACTTATGCCTATCCAAAATTGACTCAAAAATTTAAGTGTTAGATTGATTTATTTCATGTTTGTTTTCCACGGATC